>NC_072787.1:3774063-4074063 GCF_022539595.1 Amphiprion ocellaris | reverse complement strand
TTTCTAAGACCAAGCAGTCCAACAAGAAATACATCTCCTCTTTGCTCTCCTACCCCCAAGACCTCCAGCATACAGGTGGGCAAAGGAGGAAAATATCGATCTTTGTCTTCTGACTCTGCTGATTTAGCATCCAGAGAGAAAAACAAGCAAAGAGCTGGTGACACGATGATCATTGACCAGGGAAAGCGGGACTTAACCACACCCAGGCAGGAAAGAACACTATCAGTGGAGTCTGGCACAGTTCAGTGTCATTCTTCTGCTCCCCTCTCCCTCCCTCCTGACTTTTCAAGTAGTTATAAGCTTCGTTATAGCTCCCCACCTTACTCCACTCTCATGTCTAACAGGCTGGCACATGGAGAAACTAAAACTGCAACACCCAGAGCACGACTTTTCTCTCAACCCTCTCAGTTAAATTATACCCCACAACTTTCCTTAAATACAGCCAAGCCCCCTTTGTCACCTGTCAGGCCATCCCAGCCCCCATCCTTGTCTTCCCAAAAAAATTCTGCCATGCAAGACACTTCAAAATGTGGGGTTTCAGAAGCTGATCATGTCAACAATAACCTCAGCAAGAGTACCACCCAAGACCGTCAGAATAGCCAGATATTACTTGTCGACAACAGAATTCATGTTAGCTTACAGACTCTTCGGGGTGATAAGGCACACAAGTCCTCATATGTAACTGAGACACTGGTTTACGGCATTAAAACCAAAGTAGATACAGCTACTGCCCCAAATGACACCACACCTAAACCTTTGCAAGATACCGCAAACACACTGGTTTCCATGGAGTCCAAGTTAAGTCAACAGTCAAACATAGTGCAGAGTAAGGGAGCAGCAGGTGAAGCATATCGTCATTCAGATCAGAGCTCCAGTGGTAGCAGCTCAACAGACAGTCAGTCCCGGAATAATGAAGGCAGAAGCAGAAGAATGAAGGAGAATGTGCTGGGCAAAAGCAAATTTTTTTCAGTGGAAGTTAATAATGAACAAAGTCCAAAGAAAAGCCGATTTGCACTGAAGAAAAGTGTGAGCACCCCAAACCCCAGTTTATCAAGGTCAGAGTCAGAGAGGGCCAACAAGAGTACTAAAATGGACCAGGTTCTTAATAGACTGAGACAAAAATTCAGCCCTAGACGATTTGAAGATGATTCATCATTTCCATGGAAATGGAAACGAGCTTCCCAAACACCTTCCATTAGTGGATTAAGTGATATCAGTAATGTCAGTGACAGTGTTGAGAGTGCCAAAACTCTGGAGGAGCGAGTGCAGAAGAAAGAGATAGCGTTGAGTGACAATGAAAAGAAAACAGAGGATACAGATAGATGGACACAAAACAGATACACTATCATACCAGCCTCAGCTGTTGGAAGCTCAGCAACAGGAGATCACTTTTCTGTTTGGTCAGAAAAATCAGCTCTAGAAACTGATCAAGAAGAGAAAAATACTTGTGCAGAACACACATTTGAAAATAAAGCCCAAGTTCACCTGACAGTCGACCACCCAGCTACACACCAGTCTGACTTTTACAAAGACAGCAAGACAGATTATACAGCATCAAACCAGTTCCTGTCATGTAGAGATCTCAGTCCTTGTAGGAGTCCTAGTCCCTCTGCTGCCTATCCTGCTCAGTTCAGGAAGTCCACGCCGAGCCCCAGAAGCCCCTTCTCCCCCTTCTCCTCTCTATCCCCTCTCTCCCCATTTTCTTCACCCGAAGTGACAGATGACAGTGTCTTCTACAGCCCAAAGCTGCACCGTCGCAGAGAATCCCCCTCTCCCTGTGAGCCAGGAGAAGGAATGAGCTTAGGAGGTTCAAGAAGAAGCCGGGTGTCCACAGGTCCTCCAAGTGTAAGCCCAGTACAAGACAAGGAACGCTTGGCATCCTCGTATGCAGACTTAAAGTACGGTATTGAGCCTAGTAGGTCCTTTTCTGTGAGTTCAGTTCTGTCCAGTCGACCTTCAGGGCCTGGACGTATTTCCACTGGATCCAGATTCATGAGTATGGGTGACCTCTCAAAATCTGCCTTGTCTTGTGGAGGTAATGGCAGAGACTTGGACCAGTGGTCTGTCACACCTGATTGGAACAAAGAAGCCGATTGCCAGCCTGCCAGTGACAGTCGAACGTCATATTTCCCCGGTGATCCTGGGAAAATGAGATCAAGATCTCTGCCTCGATCGCTGACCAAGTGCTTGACAAACTGGAGCTCAGGAGCCTCTCCGTCTCAGCCTGTAGCTGCCCCAGCCTCAAGGCCTGCTCACCTTTGGAGCCCTAACATGGACACTTGTCAGTTTACATGGGATACAGAGGGTCCCCCGACTCCTCCTCCAACACCGCCACTCTCACCAGTGTCCAGACGCATGTCCAAACCTCCCAGCCTTTCCTCCCCAACCTTTCCAAGCTCATCAGGAGCACTCCAACAGGTGGACAGCCAGTCCTCCTCCAGAGGGCTTTTGCCCTCCAGAGGTTATGTTTCAAGCCTTAGCACCTATGAGGAGTCTTCAGACAGCAGCTCAGACACAACCACAGATGATGAATATTACCTAGAATCAGATGAGGACAGAGAAAAGGAAACAGAATTGTGAAAGAGGAACAGTTGCTTTGAAAGCTTCTTTAAGGTTTCTGCGATCCAAGACATGACAAAGAAACGTCCATGAGGGGAAGGACGCGCTGTAATCTTTTATGTATGATAACATCTGCTTGTGTCCTGTTTTTGTTAACTCTCTTACTGTCACAAAGGAGATGTGAGATCAGTTAGAACAGTTGGTTGCTTGCATGATTTACTTTTCGAAAGTTGTAGTTGTGGTTGTGGTAAAAAGACATATGGGCGAGCATGATATTATCAGCATAGGGTTAAATACTTCCTAAGTATGTACAGTTTATTGTCTATGACTGCAGGTCTGCGATTTATGGATAGTAAATTACCATTGTTCTGCATTTATAGTTTGGACAGTTGCATGGCATTAGTGAGGTATAAGTATCTGTGTGGTTGTTTTAAAGAACAAACTGCTCTGTAAGGCTAGGCTTTCAGCAAGTCTAATCTTTAGATTTGCATTTCATTCTGCTAGATAACAGTAAGTGCTGAGGTAATGTGGATAAACATGCTATCATTTGATATTTCATCATATGTGTTCCGTGTGTTTGAAGATTGAACTGAATTCTGGGAAATGTAAGCAGAAACAACTTATTTTCTTAGTAACTTTTTTTTAACAGACAAAGTGTTGCTTTAAAACTTTTTTTGTACTTTGGGATGAAATATAATCTTGTTATGATTAACAAACATCATGAAATGCTCTAAACAGTGCCTGCTTTTATTTGTACAGTGACAATCTAAAGTCTTAATATATCTATTTTATAAATAAATGTAATATTTCCAACAAAAGATTCTGTTTGGGGGATTTCTGTTAGCAAGTTGGTTTGGTTGATTGTCCAGTTTTAACCAGCTTGATTTCTGTTGAGTTTTATTGTAGACTTTCCCATCGCAGTATTTACATGCCAGAAACGGTACGCTCATTATCTACAACAAACAAAGGCCACATTCCAATCTGCAGTGATTTTCAATGACCACGTGAATCAATATGTCTGCTATAGGTGGGGCTGCTTAACAGTCTCCCATTATTTGGGAGGGTGTTGCCTTTTGTTATTAACTATGACAGCACATGAGCTGTGTTTAGCTAAAACGTCCATTAGTCTACATTTAAAGCCATTGCTTAACATGTTTGCTGCCAGTGCACTTACTTTGTGTCCTTGACTTTCTCTACTATGTATGTAGAATTTTTCCCAGAGAGACTTTCACACTGAGTCAGAATGATCTGCTTTGTATTATTAGCCATGACATCATCTGGGAAGGGCATGGCTGCATAACTTCATGTGTCATAGGCTTTAGTGCTCGGACTTTGAATCTGCTTTTCCATGTTATGTCATACAAAGGAAAGTGCAGCGCTGATCACACGGCAACTGTGAAACACATGTCCAGAGGCCTCTGTTTACAGAGAAAACACTGGATCATGGTAACAAAGCCAGACATAGGGCTAGCTGATAAAGACACAGACGGGAAGCTTGCGTGGAACTTATCCTGTACGCTGTAAAATGATAAAGATCAGAAGTGTCACTGCTGAAGCTTTACAGTAGGCTGTTTGTTGTCTTGGGTGTGTAGGCTGGGAAAAGTGAATGTGTGAAAAGGCTTCATGTTGCTGCACTTTTCTTTTTTACAACACAGATTTAAAAAAGCTACACCCCAAATACTTAAATGCTAATGTAGACTTGGATGCCACAGCTTGTTTGCATAATAGGATGGAAACGTTTTTATAATTCCTGACATCTTGACCTTGTATTGAAGATTCACTTTGAGCATTTCATGACAGAGAGCTGCTGCAGTACAGTATCAGCTTTCACCAAACAAACTATTTTTTGTTGTTTTTTTCTCATGGGGAAATGCATCACTGAGCTGATGGTGGCATGAAACAGCAGAGGGAGGTGATTCTTTAGTGTATGTGTGTGTGTGTGTGTGTGTGTGCGCATGTGTGCATGAATGCTTCCGCTGTGCAGGTGCAGCTGTTCAAAGTGAGACGACAAACAAAACACTACTCTGGACACTGATTTATATTATCACGTCTAATGCAGTTAAGCTGTATGGAAAGTCAATTAAATACAACAAATTATTAATTCATATTTACAATTGTTATAATTAACTTTACCATGGCCTTATTCCACTGTATTTGTATTGCAGCTTGTTTAAAAAGTAATATTCCCACTTGACTGTTTTATCTTGTTACATGTTAGTCCTCTGTGCTACCACAAACCCTAAACAAATATTTAGCTTGAGAAAATAAAGCAGAATGTTTTACTTCCTCCTTTCCATCACTAGTTTTTCACCATCTACTGTTGACAGTGTAATTCATGTCGTCGCCTGCTTCGTCGTGCGTTAGACTGCACTGCCCTCTGATGGATTAATCAACTACAGCAAGGAAGAAAAGGCATGAAGTAGACAGCTCTATGGTGTATTTTGGAATACAGTGGAAATTCTGTCCAGTGTCTCCATTTATTACTGTTTTGGTGTCTTTATACTTTCTTTGCAGTTTAATATTGGGTCAGGATTGGTTTCCAGCTGAATTAGAAAACAGCATTCTGCACATACATCATTTTGTAGGGAGAAGTAACATATCCCAAAACCCATTTTTGAGAATATTTCACCTGCAGTGGATGACACTAATACGTAAAAAGAAAATAGGAGCTTTATTAGATCCGTTGGTGGTTAGGTTTGACTCATTAAGTTGTTTCTGCTGGACAACCTGTGACAGTGATTACAGTGTAAGATTATGTGCCATGCCATCATATTTAGCTTTTTACAGTCTGTTTCCCTTTTCTGATTCATCAGTTCTCTACAAACTGCTCTAATTAAGATGTTTAGTAAGTGTCCACCACCTGCTGCTGTTCTCAGCCTTGTTGGATTCATTCTCAGCGTGCAGTCAGCTGCTAGAACAACCAGCCCAGCAGTGCAGGGGATTGAGTTACAGAAACAAGGTGCAAAGCTTTGTGGAGAACAACTGGGTGTTCATTTAGTGTTTTGGTTACTATTGTCAGGAGGTTTTTTAGGATGTTTTAAACACATTACACAACAGAATGGTGGTGCATTCAAAATTCATTTATTCTTTATTCCACTCATGTTGCATGGAGAATAAAGAAAATCTACAATACTAGCATTTAACTACTGTATATTCACGAGAACTCAGTGGAAGGCTTCACTCTTCATCATGAGCTTTCTGTAGAAAGAGAAAACAAGAAGATCAGTTCCCAGTTATAATGAAAATGCAGTAAACGTTGCACCATTTTGCCTGATTGCTGACCTTAGATCCAGAGTCGCGGCTCTTTGCTCTCAGCTTGTTGACCTGAGACTCTGCGATGTCGGCCCTCTCCTCTGCTTCCTCCAGCTCATGCTGTAACTTACGCAACTTGCCAAGATTTACATTGGACTGTTCCTCCTAAAGATCAAGATAAAATGTGGTGAACTCATAAGGTCGGGCTATAACACTGAGCTGAATCATGAAAAGGATAGCTGTGGTATTTTTGCTTACGGCCTCCTCCGCAGTTCTCTTATAGGATTTAACTTTTAGCTGCAGTTTGTCCACCAGGTCCTGCAGACGGCTCATATTCTTTTTGTCCTCCTCTGTCTGAGAAATTAGTATTCAGGACATACTGGTAATTAAAACAAAGCTTTGTGTCTTTTGGTGAATGTTTATCACAGAGTAGTTGAGCCCGCAGAGTACCTGGTAGGTCAGCTCTTTGATGCGTCTCTCATACTTGCGGATCCCTTTCACAGAGTCACTGCTTCTCCTTTGCTCCATATCCACCTCATTTTCCAGCTCTCTCACCTTGAAAGAAAGTTAAAGATGCCACTTTTGTAAGACTTCTACATTGTACAGCAGGACTGTAAAGCAACACTGTGGAGGTTCGAAACATTTACCCTGGCCTCCAGCTTCTGGATCTGTTTCTTGCCACCTTTCATGGCTATTTGCTCAGCTTCATCCAGGCGGTGCTGCAGGTCTTTGATGGTTTGCTCCATGTTTTTCTTCATACGCTCCAGGTGGGCGCTGGTGTCCTGCTCCTTCTTTAGCTCTTCTGCCATCATGGCTGCATCAGTAATGGCCTTCTTGGCCTTTTCTTCAGCGTTTCTGCACTCCTGCACAGCCTCCTCCACCTCGTTTTGGAGCTGAGTGGTGTCGCCCTCCAGCTTCTTCTTCTGGTTCAGCAGGCTTGTGTTCTGTTCCGAGGATCAGGGAACTTAAGTATGAAATCATAAGACAAAAGTAGAATACAAACTATAGTACAGTGACATACCTGTGAGTGCAGCAGTTGAACTCTCTCGCTGACATCCAACAGTTCCTGCTCAGCCAGCTTGCGACCTCTTTCAGTCTGCTCCACCATAGACCTGAGTTCATCAAGCTCAGCCTGCAGCAAGTTGTTACGTCTCTCCACGATGGCAATGTTCTCCTTCAGATCATCACTGGCACGGACAGCATCATCCAGCTGCAGCTGTGAGTCCTGTCAAAGTCGAATTTAAAAACATATTGAATTTCAAAGAATTAGTTCATACTTGTGTCATGCTTCTTGATTGCTCTTGTTGACTGTTCAGCTTCACCTTTAGGTGAGTGTGGACTCCCTTCAGCTGCTTCTGAGCTTCTGCTGCCTGCCTGTTGGCCTGGCTCAGCTGGATCTCCATCTCATTGAGATCTCCCTCCATCTTCTTCTTCAGTCTGAGAGCCTCATTCCTGCTGCGAGTCTCAGCCTCCAGGGAGCTCTGCAGAGTGTCCACCACTCTCTGGTGGTTACGCTTGGCCTGCTCCATCTCCTCGTCCTTCTCTGCCAGCTTGCGCTCGATGTCGGCCTTCACCTGGTTGTACTCCAGCTGAGCTCGAAGGATCTTACTCTCTTCATGCTCGAGGGAGCCCTGTCATCAGAAAGTGACTGTTGTTCTCTCATAGCAGAACACAAAAAAACATAATAGTGAGCACAATAATGAATGCAGATAAAAAAGAATGTACCTCAGCTTCTTCCAGGGCAGTTTGTATCTCAGCCTTCTCCTGCTCCAGCTGTTTACGGACCTTCTCCAGCTCATGGATGCTCTTCCCTCCCTCACCAAGTTGCTCAGTCAGGTCAGAAATTTCCTCTGTTACATGCACATTTGTTAATTTTATCATTACCAGAATCAGTGTATCTTAAAAGACAAATTATGTGTAAATGATTTCTTTCTACCTTGGAGATTCTTGTTTTCTCGTTTCATGGTCTCCAGGTGATCCAAAGACTCTTCATATGAGTTCTTCAGTTTGAAGAGTTCAGTGCTGAGAGAACGAGCATCTTTCTGGGCGCCTTCCAGCTCAGTCTGAGACTCCTCGTACTTCTGCTTCCACTCAGCAAGGACCTGATCACATATCAGATAAATCAAAGTTATTGAATCTATTTATTTTTGAAAGTGGAATTTATTTTCTTTCACAGAAATGCGATATCACCTTGTCAAAGTTTCTTTGTTTCTTGTCCAGAGCTGCAGCGGCAGCATTAGATCTCTCCACATCCACCATCAGATCCTCAATCTCACCCTGAAGCCTGTGCTTGGTTTTCTCCAGGGAGGAGCATTTGGCATTTGATGCTTCAACAGCCTCCTCAGCATCCTGCAAACGTTGAGCTAGCTTTTTCCTAACAGAAAACGTTTGTAAAATGAGAGTATCACATCAGCGGCTTGCAGATAAGACTGGATTATCACAGGAAAATGTAGGAACTGTTGCAAGATTGTTGTTCTCTGAGTTCTTACTTTGCTTCTTCCAGCTCCTCTGTTCTTTGGATGGCATCAGTTTCATACTTGGTTCTCCACTGAGCCACCTCAGAGTTGGCCTTCGACATGCTGCGCTGGAGCTCGGCTTTGGCCTCCTGCTCTTCCTCAAACTGCTCCCTCAACAAATCACAGTCATGGCGAGCAGACTGCACCGCATGGGCAAGTGCATTCTTGGCCTTTGAGAAAGTAACATGAAGTCAAGCCACTTTGCTAGTAAACACTGGGATCTGCATTTTAAAATCAGCAGTTCTTGAAGTAATACCTTGGTTTCCTCCTCTAACTGTCTCTTTAGGTCCTCAATCTGCTGAGTGTATGACTGCTTCCCTCTGGTCAGCTGTGAAACCAAAGAGTCCTTCTCTTCCAGCTGCCTGCTGAGCTCACCTGTAGAATGAAGGTGTAGTTTGCAGAATGTATTTTTAGAAACAACTATGCAACATCCAAACTACTGATCTACAAGGCTGTGATTCTTTCTGGGTATGTTTCTATCATTAAGTTAAGAGTTCCACTTCAATATGAGTGTATTTTAAATTTGTTACCATTTTCAGTTTGCAGCTTTGCTTTTTGCATGGTGAAGTCATTGATGGTACGTTGGGACTCCTCTGATTTAGTCTTGTATTCACTCATTTGATCCTCCAGAGTGCGGCACATTTTCTCCAAGTTGGCCTGAATGAAAGGATTTACGTATTAACGTAAGAAATAAAATCTGTCCGACTAAAACATTGCTTCTGTGTGACAAGTACCAACAAAATTCTACATTTAGCAATGCTGGGATTGAGAGAGGTCACACAGGTTCAGCACTACTTGATGGAAGATGTGATTCCACACAAAAAATAGGTAATTTTGTAAACTAAATCTGTCCCTTTAAAAAAAAAAATCACACATTTGAACAGACACGGATTGTTCAAGAAGTAGTCCGCCTACTTGACGTAGCAAATTAGCTGCTTGTCACTTTGTGCACAGTCCCTTCAGGCCCAGTGGCTTCTAATGAGGCAGATTAAGCAGTGAGCAACAATATGTCTTAATGTGGCAGCAGGGACCAAACCGAGGCGAGAAGGGACTGTGCTGGTGCACATAGAACAGCCCACACCATCCACATCACCCTCTGAGTGCTCTACAGTGATCTGTGAAGGGAGACCACCACCAGAGGACTGACGCCTCTTTAGGCTCAACAGCTCCTGCTCCTTGTTCCCTGTGCCTCATTAAAAGCTGGGCCTATAGGTATAATGCAATAACTGACAGGCAGCTCATTTGCTGAGGCATGTGGACTAGCTCTGTGTATGTCCAAACCTGTCATTTTTTTAAAGATCTTGAATAAAAATTGTATACATATTTTGCAACTCTCCAGTTTGGAGCGTTTCCAAACCTGCTTCAGCAAAGCAGTTAAACTTAGAATTTCCTTGAGATGAAAAGACTTTGACAGCTGCAAATCATCGTATGCTAAATTAGTTTGGGAAATCCATTTTTTGCTTTCTTACCAAGATTTAAATGAGAAAACTGAAACTCTTCTCATGTCTGTCAGCAAGTTCAGAGCTAGAGCCAAGAGACAGTTAGCCTAGCTTAGCATAAAAACTGTAGACACAGTACTTAACTTTGTGCTAAGTCTAATGCCAGCAAGCTAATATGCTCATGATGACAATGTTAGCATGCTAACATGCTAAGCAGATTCTATATAATGTTTATCATCTTCAAGTCAAGTCACCTTTGTTCATATAGCACATTAAAAACAACAGACCCAAAGTGCTTCCTAATAGAGAAATAAATCCTCTTAGTATAGCGGGATAGCATGCTAACATTTGAGAAGTTTTCTGAGACCGAATGTGATGAGCAAGGGGTGGATCTCCCTTACAGCCAAGGGACACTATGTAGGCCCATATGGTAGTAACATGACAATTACAAGGGAACTAAGACCTGCTTTATTGTCAGCTCTAAATGGTAACATAATTGACATCATGCTGTACTGAAGAAGACTTGAAACTAGTGTCTGAGACCATAAACTCTTTAGGAAAATGTTCACTGAGATCCTAAATCAGTATCTTTTTGTAACCAGAAGAGTTGGCCAAACCCTAACCTTAACCCTGCTGGCTGTTAGAAAGAATGCAGAGATACTTTGGCGTCCATTTTTCACTTCAATTTTAAGAACTGGTGGCCACATCCATATTTTATTTACAGCCCTATGTTTTGTTTTCATGTCTCTTTTGTTTATCTGTGCATAAACAGACATGCAAAAACACCAAGTTTTGGTTCATGGGGAGTTATGTGTTGTACTTATTTCGAGCTGAACATCAGACTGAACACGGTGACACTGAAGTTGCCAGATCCAGCTGCATATTTATTACACAGATATGGGAGGGATATCCATCTTCTGCTATATTTTAAATATATGAAACTTTTAAATGACATTGTATGAAATAAATATTTGTCTTGTTTGGACGTCTTACTTTGACCTTGACGATCTGCTCCATGTTGGACACCACGTCGTCCAGCTCCAGTTTGAGCTCGCTCTTCTCCTTCTCCAGCTTCTGCTTGACTCTTTGCAGGTTGTCGATCTGCTCTCCCAGGTCTGCCACGCTGTCTGCGTTCTTCTTCCTCAGTGCAGCAGCAGTGGCTTCATGCTGCAGGGTGGCCTCTTCAAGGTCTCTGCGCACCTTCTGGAACTCGGCCTCCCTCTTCTTGTTCATCTCGATCTGGGCAGCTGTGGCTCCTCCGGCCTCCTCCAGCCTCTCGCTGATCTCCTCCAGCTCCCGGGCCAAGTCAGCCCTCTGCTTCTCCACCTTGGCTCGGGCAGCTCGCTCTGCCTCCAGCTCTTCCTCCAACTCTTCAATGCGGGCCTTGATGAAATGTGCCACATTATTATACATTGTAAACAGGATTACTCATATTTTAAAAAGACAAAGCATCAGTTGAAATTCTCTTTGTGCAGTTACCTGTAACTCCTTCAGTTTCTTCTGGAGCTGAGCACTCATGTTCTGTTCATCTTCAATTTTGCTGAGGTGCTGGCTAATTTCAAAATCTTTCCTACATTGAGAGACAAAATGTGACACCTTAGTTATCAGTTTTTGTAACATACTATGTGTCATTTTGAAGATTTTAAGAGATCAGTTTTACTTTTTGAGCTTTTCCTCTAGCTGCTGCTTGTCATTTTCCAGATCCATCACATTTTCTTGAGTTAGTTTCAAGTCCCCTTCCAATTTTCTCTTGGCTCTTTCCAGGTCCATTCTCACCTTCTTCTCTTGCTCCAATGATCCTTCAAGCTTAAAGACAAACAACACCAACATTTATTCCATAAACCTACCATAAGACCTTGAAATTTAATCTCAATTTTTGCTCAAGTACTCACATCATCAACTTGCTGCTCCAGCTTGACCTTGGCCTTGGTGAGAGTGTTGACTTTGTCTTCCTCACTCTGCAGGTCATCCAGTGTTTGCTGATGAGCCTCCTGAAGAGCTTTCTTCTCTTTGGTCAGCTTAGCGATGATTTCATCTAAAGCTGCCATCTCTTCAGTCAGGTTTTTCACCTTAAAAAAAAAATCACAGAGGCAGTGTTCAACCTGGTGTACAGAAAAAAATCCCCATAAAAGTCATTTAAACTTCAAGTGATTAATTTCATGTCCATACTTGACAACAACAAGCAGTGAGCACTAAAGACATACAACCTTAACATTAATTTAAAGCTGTTTCTCAGGCTCACAGATCAAAGAAGACTATATATATATATATATATATATATATATATATATATATATATATATATATATATATATATAGTCTTCTTTTAGGGCTGATTTTGGTAAATATCTGGTTCTTTAGGAGCTTTGGTAGATCAGTTAGTCTCCAACCATCCACCAATGACTTGGAAGACACACAAGCACTCCTCATCATTTGTCTTTTGAAAAGCTCTTATTAATATGAGTATATCTGTTTTAAACCTTGTTCTCTGTGGCATGCTTTTCCTTTTCCACTTTAGCCAGAGTCAGTTCCAGGTCATCAATGTCTTTCTTGAGCTCTGAACACTCGTCCTCCAGCTTCCTCTTCTTTGCAGTCAGCTCTGCATTCATCTCCTCTTCATCCTCCAGTCTCTCCGTCAGCTCTTTGGTTTTAGCCTCAAGCTGGATCTTGCTCTTGATCAAACCCTCACAGCGCTCCTCAGCATCTGAAAGATTGTCTTGCTCCTACAGGCAGGAAATTGAACCAATATTGTAAATCACTGCATACATGTGTGTATATCTGTTTTCAGTAAGCCGTCCAGCTGATCTTACAGATTGGACTTGGAGCTGTAGGTCATTCTTCTCTTGAAGAAGCGTGACCATTTTTTCCTCCAGCTCTTTCTTGCGGGCTTCAGATTTTGCATAAGCCTCTTTGAGCTTTGTGAACTCCTCTTTCATGTTTGCCATCTCCTTCTCAGTCTCAGCTGACTTCAGCAGAGGTTTGATCTTGAAGAACATCTTCATCCAGGGCCAATTCTTGACACCCATGAAGGCACGTACATTCCACTGGATCACCAGTAAGGCGTCTCTGTGGGTAACATCAAAGAGGTTGAGCTCATTTTTAAGAGTAACCTTTTTCTAATGCTTATGAGAAATTAAGGACCAACCTGCGCTCAACAATTTTCTGGAACTCAATCCTGGCAAGCAGCCCTCTGGATCTTGCCTGGATTCCAGTAATGATGAGAGCGAGACGATCATCTCTCATCTCCTCAAGAACGCCCAGCAGACCAGCTTTGAAGAACACCTAACAATGGCAGAAAAGTTCTCATATTTTCTCCCGAAAAAAAATGTATTTCTTCATAAACCCTGATAGTTTAGTTGATGTAGCAGCAGAACCGACCTTTGTGTGTCCCAGCTTGTACTGCTCATGGTCAATATCCAGTGAGCCCAAAAGTTTTTCTGCAGCTTTCTTATTATCAATGAACTGTCCCTCTGGAATAGCATTAGGGTTCAGGATGCGGTATCTGAAACAATAAAACCATGATATCATTAAAGTTTAAAAAATTATTTTAAAATAAGTTGGAAATGCATATTATGGAAGACAAAACAACTCGGAGTTCTGGATGTGAACACACTGAGTGCCTCTAAAGGATGGCTATAGTGGCCTGGACAACAAGCATTAAGAATCTGTACAGGAACCGACCACTGAAGCCTCTGCAGGCACCTCTGTACAGGAGGAATGTCAGGAACATCACTGTTGACCAGAAGAAACATCGAAATGACTGTGTTTTAACAGGGGAACCTTATAAGCCTCGTCAACCTTGGGCAAAGTAGTCTATGGTTTAAAGGCCGAAGGTACCCAAAGATTCTTACTGATGATGTGGCCAAGCGCTTCATAAGATGTGTGAAAGAACAGTCAACAGTCATTGCTTCTCTTGCCTTTGTTTGAAGTCTCCATATTGGATCCTGTTGGGGAATCCCTTCCTGCAGATCCTGATGCCTTCCAGCACACCGTTACAGCGCAGCTGGTGCATGACCAGAGGATTCTCCATCTCCCCGGGAGTCTTTGTCTCATTGGGGATGATGCAGCGTACAAAATGAGGATGAGTTGACCTGAGGTTGGTCATCAGTTTATTCAGATTCTCCTGTAAATGTAAATAATAGGTCATCAACAGGTTTGTATTACTCAGCAAAGGACACACACCAAACCTAAGACATATTTTACCCTGTGCAGAGCAGACACAGTCTGGAAGGAAGAACCTTTCTTCTTTCCTCCCTTTCCTCCTTTGCCTCCTGACTCCTGGGCTGTATGGAAAGTGGAGATATGTAAATGTTATTATGATTTTTTTACTTTAAGGACAAAACTAATCAGCACCGTAAAGAAGGTCTTACCTGACTCAGCACCAGCATAACCCATAAAGAGCGTACAGAGTAACTTCAGGGTGGACTTCTGATAGAGTCCAACCACAGTCTCATTCAGTGGGTCTTTGTTCTTCACCAGCCAGTTAGTGATGTTGTAATCAACGGTACCAGCATAGTGAACGAGGGAGAAATGGGCCTCTACTTTCCCCTTAACAACCCTTGGCTTCTGGAAGTTGGGGCTTTTACCAAGATGATTGTCATACAGTTTGGCTTTAAATGTTGCATCGCTGGCTTTGGGGAACATGCACTCCTCTTCAAGGATGGACATGATGCCCATGGGCTGGAGGGACAGATAGATGACAGGTCAGACTCTAATACACCAAAGCTGCTACAATAAACATGTTTGAAAACACCAACCTTTTCAATGAGTTCAATGCAGGCTGCCAAGTCCATGCCAAAGTCAATGAACTCCCACACGATGCCCTCCTTCTTGTACTCTTCTTGCTCCAACACAAACATGTGGTGGTTGAAGAACTGCTGCAGCTTCTCATTAGTGTAGTTGATACACAGCTGCTCAAAGGTGTTGAACTAGAAACCATATGCAAAGAAAGAGTCAGACATCAAATACAGATTCTATATTTTTATGAACATGTCAGATGTCATAATACCTCCAACACTCACATCAAAGATCTCAAATCCAGCAATGTCCAGCACACCAATGAAGTACTGACGAGGCTGTTTGGTATCCAGAGATTGGTTGATTCTTACCACCATCCACAAGAACATTTTCTCGTACACTGACTTTGCTAGAGCACCGATGGAGTAGTACACCTAACAATAGAGAAATAGCAATTACATTAGCATCTATATTCACTATGTACAGAATTCATTGCAGTGCCTGACTTACAACTCACCTGCTGCACATTTTGGCCCTTGGTGACCCACTCATTGCCTACTTTGACTCTTGGGTGGCACAGTCCCTTGATGAGGTCAGCAGAGTTCAGGCCCATAAGATATGCCACTTTGTCGGTATCTGTAAATGGGTATTGTGTAGCAGAAGCATTTACTACCTGGGTTACTTCAATTAGTGGTAGTTACTCCGATTTAATGATACAAATAAGCAGTTTTTATTGTTTCATTGATCATTCTTTACCCTCTGTGCCATCAGGCTCTGCCTGTTCTTCCCTCTGCTTCTGTTTGAACTTCATGTTTCCGTAATGCATAATGGCACCTGTCAGCTTGTAAATGCCATTTTTCTCCTCTTGGGTGAAGCCCAGGACATCAAATGCTTCCTAGAAGAGTAAAAATGCATTCAAAAATGACCTGCGTTAGTTGTGAAACTCTACATAAGAAGCTTTTCCACAAGCATTCTGTTTCAGTCACACAGTACTAAGCTGCTTATTTACTTGACCTTGTAGGAAGTCATGTTTGTAAGACTAAAAGAGCACTGAAAACTTCTATTCCTCAACACTGAACCACTATTAGATGCAAAATATGCGATAATACATAATACGTATAATCACAGTGAGTTGTATTCTTAGGGAGTGGCCTAGATACTATACCAGACACTTTGTCCTATTATGGTGTTGATCTGAACTTTGGCCTGAGGGGTCAAACATCAGCCAAATAAAAGAGAAAGTCGTGTGGACCCACAGCATGAGCAACAGAGTGTGCAACACTTTTTTCTGCTCTCACTCACATCAGTAGCCATCAGCTCTTCTGAATCGTTGATGGATTTGACAGTTGTTTCTCCTTGGGAGATGTAGCAGTAGTCGTAGGGGTTGTTGGTGATCAACAGCATTTCTGTCAAAGAAAAAAGTTCCAGTCTATGTGCATGTTATATAGCCTGACAAAAAAACTGTTTTCTGTGATTCATCAGCACTCACCCAGCAGTTCTGGTTTCTGTTGGGACAGAATCTGGTAGAAGATGTGGTAGTCTCTCTCAGCTTTAAGCTGATAGGTGACACGGGATTTTTCCAACAGATCTATAGAAATACAACAGCATTTGGATGACACTATATTGACATCTACAGGAGATCTCACTACAGTGGGAACAAAGTTGTGTTAGTACTTTAAAGAATAAAATATACTGTGCATGTCATCATGCTATTGGTGAGGTGTCTTGTTAAAACATTGGAAGACAGCACCACGCAGACCCTGGGTAGGTGTTTCTGTGAGAAATCTTTTGAAAGTTAAATAATTTCGTTTAATCAAACTATCATCTAGATGATGATGAGATGATGTGATGAGCCAGCTCATATCACTGTCTACTCACATGTCTCAATGTCAGCAGAAGCCAACTTTCCACTGACTCCAAAGTGGATTCGGATGAATTTACCCTGTAACACAAAATAGGTGAATCATTAAAACAGATTTTTTGTAGAACCAAAGTTCTCAAATGTTCCCTCAACTCGCTGTTAATGTTTTGGTGGCAGTACTGGGCAAAATCAGAGAGTTGTCTTTAATAAACAGACTAAAAAGGAAACTCACAAATCTGGAGGAGTTGTCGTTTCTGATGGTCTTGGCATTTCCAAAAGCCTCCAGAGCAGGATTGGCCTGAATGATTTGATCCTCCAGGGTGCCCTGTGGATGTCACCAATGTAGAAGTTAGTCACAGGAACTATATTTATCAGGCATTTAATATCATAAAGAATACCAACCTTTTTCTCCTGACTGGCATCCTTCTTGCCAGAAACAGCTGCAATGCTGGCAAAGTACTGGATGACTCTCTTGGTGTTCACAGTCTTTCCTGCACCAGATTCTCCACTGGGAATGAAAATGACCATACATGTGAATTCAACATGTAAGACCATCCTGTAACAGCATACATATAGTCTCATCTAGAAATATAAAGTATCAGGGCTGACTTACGTGATAAGGATTGACTGGTTTTCTCTGTCTGAAAGATTCAAGACAATGATCTGCATTAGGGCACTTTTCTATTTTTGGATGGTATTGAAGGTGTCATTACAAAGTGCAGCATCAGAGGCGAACGTACCAGCCAGCATGTACTGGTAGGCGTTGTCAGAGATGGAGTAGATGTGAGGAGGAGCTTCAGTCCTCTTCTTTCCTCTGTAAGCAGTGACCACTGACTGATCGTACACTGGCAGCCACTTGTAGGGGTTGACAGTCACACAGAACAGCCCCGAGTAGGTCTGTGGACAAAAATAGAAAACATTTTGATTGAAGTAAAGGTTTCATGCTGTCCAGAGATGTGCAAGTTTGTGGCCATGACTCACATAGATCATCCATGCTGCGTAACGCTCTTTGAGGTTAAACAGCACAGCAGGTTCATGGAGGAAGGTGAACATCGCCATATCCTCAATTTTATCAAACTTTGGCGGGTTCTGGGGGTGGATGTCTGCCTCCTTGTGTGTGGTAGTCTGGAAGGATTTACCACAATTCAATTTAAATGGTTGCCAAGGGCATCAAACATATAAGTAAATAACCATACCCACTTCTGTTAGTCATTGCAAATATCCTACCTTTCCAAACTCCGTTTCAACGGTGACTTTGTCGCCGTCTCTGCTGGTAATGGTGGCCTTCACATACTCCACCTCAGGATCAGGAACAAAACAAGACTTTTTCATGTCGAAGGGTCGGGTCTGAGCTTCCAGACGCTCCTTGTCTGACTTTCTCAGGAAGGGAGCCGCAGCCCCAAACTCCGCCATGACGGCGTCACTTGACATCTTGAAAGCTGTGAACCATGGATGTGATTTGGAAACATTTAGATTTCACAGTCCCTGGATTAGCACTTGAATGCATTGTGAGATCATTTGATCCTAATGTATTTCTACAACAGAAGAAATACTCATCAGGAATTAATATAGTTAAGTTATAAGAAATGGAGTATGTGAAATATTTCTGACTGCAAGGACAGTTACTGAAATTACCTACAAACTATGATAGCCACCATATTACAAAGCTTTCTTGTTTTCAAATTAAAGTAAAACAAGTAAAAAAACCACAAGAATATAATTGTAAGAGTCTGGTTTGTCCACATTATTTTCAAAAAGTAACAGCAGTTGGCTATCTACCTGTTTTGTATTCCTCTCCCCCTGGATAGATCTGGTCTGTTGGGTTTCTAGAAAGATAAAAAAAATTGCAGCATTTTCAGTATATAAAGTGGTGGTTAAGCTTTCAGTAACTGAATCTATGCTTACCTGCAGATGCTGTGCTCCTGTCCTCACTCCTGTTTCTGAACTCCTCTTTTTATACATCCAGGAGGCAGTGCTTCGACATGCAGCTGCCCTACAAGGACAGAGCAAGAATACAAAGGATCAAAAAATAAACATCTGTATTTGGAGATAAAGGTGTGGACAAGTCTAACTGTCATGTATCCATTGGCTGTTGAAATCGAAGCTCATTAGCAGCTCTCAAATCAGTATCTATTTTAGTTCTGGCCTCTGAGTGACAGAAAATTCAGGAAACTATGAAAATATTAAAAGCTAAAAAAAAATATTTTAGCTGATATAAGGAAATTGAGTGTTATTTTCATAATATGAAACCCATTTCCAGTACGTTATTGTCAGAAATGTGGATCTGTTCACGTTTGCTTCACAGTGGAAAGCAAATTTGTAGTAATGTAAGTATATAGAAGTCTAAACTCAGCTAAACTTTTCTATTATTATTATTATTTTAATTCCGTAACTGAAGAAACTAATGCCCTGTTACTACTACAATAAGCCTGTCTGGGTGCCTAGTATTGTCTGCCTTCTATTGTCCTGGAAGACAAAGATAAACCTGTGAATTTCTGACTTGGATTTCTTCTCCTAGTTCTCCTTTGTCTCCCAGTGGACCTCAGCTGACCCTCCTCCATCTATAATAACATATCACTCATGACAGCTGCCTGCTTTGAAATGTTTCAGAGCCCATACTGTAAATAAATATGTTTAGCTCCCACACAGCATTTATCGCCCGCCCCCTTGTACATATCATTAATGGCAACAGGGTCAGTGCTGGTAATTACTGTCACATTAGCAGAGGAGATGCTTTGATAATGTGTTTATTGACTGGACCACCTGAAGACCTCCTCAAGAAGCATACAAGCCCTTTTGACATTAACAACTTCGCACTTCGCTGCTCACCGTGACCTTGTAAGTCGTGACAGATGCTTGTCTGCACCCGGCGCACCACTCCTCAGCACATCAAGGGCAGCACTGAGGCTTTCATTCCCAGCTGTCTTGTGTCCTTCTGCAGTCAACACTTACAGTGACGCTCCACAATCCAGGGCTCTGGTGGGCTGTTCAGGCTGCCGCCCGAACATTGACCAAGAGGATAGATCATTTTGTCCTTTTTTGTAGATTGAACATCTTCAATCAGAGTTATAAAAGCCATATTAATATACACTGGTCAGCCACAAGGTGAGACTGGCCTGCCTTTGTTGTGTCAGCCTACTTTGCACTGACAAAACAGACTTCTGAAGGTGTCCTGTGGTATCAGACACCAAGATGTTAGCAGCAGATCCTTTAGGTCCTAAAAGTTGCAACTGGAGTCCTCCATGAACACTCTGTCTTGTTCTTCAAACCATTCCTGAACAAGAAAAGCACTCAGAGGGTGCAGTGCTCCACCAAGGTTGCTCAGTCATTGTATCATTTCCAATGGATAAGTCCTGATAAGTCCGCAGTGGTCGATTTGTAGTCGGATCGCAATCATGTGATCGTCAGCTCGGCAGCTGACGTAGCATTCACTTGTTGTCATAGTTACAGTGATGCCATGATGCTATCTCGCAATGATTTGAAAATCCTTAACAAATCCGTGGATCCAGACTATAAGCCGCATCACTGCCGAAATGTAATCAGTTGGTCCTTGTGTCATTTCTGACCTTCCCTGAAAATTTCATCCAATTCCATTTCTGAGTAATGTTGCAAACAGACAGACGAACAGACAAACGTACGCCAATCATCACATAACTCTGCTGCGTTCCTTGGTGGAGTAACAATGTTTTCAGTGTGACAGGGCGCGTTATCTTGCTGAGGGACTTCTATTGCCATGAAAGGGTGTACATGGTCTGCAACAATGTTTAGGTAGGTGGTACATGTCAAAGTAACATCCACATGAATTCCAGGACTCAGGGTTTCCCAGCAGAACATTGCACAGTGCGTTATTTTGCCTCCACCAGCTTGACTTCTTTCTATAGCGCATCTTGCAGCAATCTCTTCCTTAGATAAACAACGCACCTGGCCATCTAATGTGAAAGAATGATGTAAAAGAAAGCATGATTCATCAGACCAGGTCACTTTCTTCTATTGCGCCAATGTTCACATGCCCATTGCCAATGCTTAGAGTGACGGACCGGAGTCAGCTCGGATTTTTATGCTGTACATTTTTCCTGCTTCCAACACATTAACTTCATAATCTGACTGTTCACTTGCTGCCTAATGCATCCCACCTCTTGACAGGTGTAACAAGATAATCAATGTTATTCACCTAACCTGTCAGTTTTGATGGTATGGCTGATTGTAAAATGCAAGTCAATCCTTTCAACTAGAGAAAATGTTATATAACCTACAACTGGAGCCTTTTAACAGATTGGGTTGATGTCTAAATATATCTGTAAAATCATCTGTACAAATCATTTTAACACAGTTTAATAAACAGTCAAAACATTCAATCACCTAATTTACACCTTCATGTTGTGCACTGCCAACAGATTGGGCTTCACCAATTTTATATATGACCAATTTACAGGGGAGACTCAGCTGGTAAAAGCAGTGTGCTGTACTGTATATAATGCCTTGAAAGAACTGTTGATTATCTCAGATTGTGAGCAGTGGAGTTTTTGAACTGAGAATAAGTGATCACTGCCCTACAGCCTGTGTGCTAAATGCCAGATTGGAGAAAAGTAATTCACAAACAGTTTTAAAAAGATATTTTAGGCTCTTTAATGAGCAACACTTTTTGGACAATGTAGCAAATGATTTTATTAATTTTACAGCAGAGATCTCTGATGTTCAGGTGGCCCTGCAATTCTTTACAGATATTTTTATCTCATGTGTTGATAAACATGCCCCTTTTAAAAGGCTCCAAAATAAGAACAGAACCGTTCCCTGGTTCTCAAATGCACTGTCAACTTTGTTCAGTGACAGAAACAAGGCCTGGAGTCATTCTAGACGTTCAGGAGATCCTCAACACTGGCTCTCTTTCAGACAACTCAGGAATAAATGCATCTCGGCTGTAAGAAAAGCCAAATCTGAATATTTCTTGTCTCTAATCACTAGCTCCTACTCAAACCCAGCTATGTTCTGGAAAGCAGTGAACCTAGAGAAAAGGAAGACCTCAAATACACTGCCCACTAATATAAGAACTGATGACTGTGTGATTTCTAACAGATCAGACATTTTCCATGCCTTTAATAAGCACTTTGCAGATGTTGCATATCTATTTGAAAAAGAATATCCTGACCTCCTGTCAGTCGATGTTGTTTGTTTGAATGCAGGGGACCACACTTCTTGTTTTTCCTTCCGCCCCTTCCATTATGCTGAGGTTCTGAATGCACTGCAAGCCTTAGACCCCAGGAGTTCTGCTGAAGAAGACAAACTGGATTCCTTCCTTCTAAAATTGGCTGCTCCAATTATTGCAGAGTCATTAAGGCATATATTTAATTTGTCTATGACAACAGGAAACTTTCCTACCTTATGGAAATCTGCACATGTAATTCCACTGCATAAAGGAGGCTCAAGAGATGACATGAACAATTATCACCTGATCTCTAAACTGCCCTGTTTAGCAAAAGTGATGGAATCCCTGGTAAACAATCAACTAAAATCATTCCTCTCAACCTACTCTGTATTTACCTCACACCAGTTTGGTTTCAGAGCAAATCATAGCACAATTTCAGCCATCACATTAGTCATTAGTGATGCAAATGTGGTGTTGTGAAACTGAGCCAATGCATGGTATGAATAGAATCTGTGGAGGAAAGGGTTTTAATTAAAAACTTTTTTGGAGGCAAAATCAGGGGCAATGAACAGCCAGAGCATGTTATTGAGATGACTGCTGAGTGGTAAGACTTGCTAACTTCCTGTAAGGTCTTTGACCCACTAGTCCGGCTTCCTCTGTCTCTGGCTTCCACCCTGTTTGGTTTTGTTGTTTGTGCTTAAGTTTATTTCAATTTCAGTTGTGTAAAATAAACTTATTTTTAGCCACACCTCACGTGTGGTCTCAGTCTTGGGCTGGGTTGTGACAACTGGGGGCTCGTCCAGGATGAATGTTTTGTTTTTGTGGTAATTTGCCCTGATTTAGACCATGAAGGTTTGTTTCATAGTTGGTAGACTTGTGTTTTGATCTCTTTACAAAATTGTGGCACCAGTATATTGTAAGTGGTTAAAAATGCATTTAAAGTATGAGAAATATTTTTCATTGTCCTCTAATAATGTATTAGGGATCATTGTTTCAGATTTTTTTATCATATTTCTGATGAATCTTTGACATCAGTGTGACACTGCTCAGCATCACTCCAGTAACAGTCAGCTAAAAGGTTCCCCAACACAATGTCTTGAAAACAAAGCAGAGGGAGAGGTGTTGATGGCACGTTGTTTCCTTCCATTTGTCCTTGAGCTGAGAGATAACCACATGACTTTCATAAAGCCACTACAAATGTCACTGACACGCTGAGACCGACTACAAAGACATGTGACGCATGATATCAAACTTAGACTTGAGCAGATGCAGAACTGCCAACCCAGCACTTCCTGTCTCTGTCCCAATTACTTCTTAATGGCCATCCTGATGATGATGGAAATGACACCATATTAAAAATGAGTCCTTTACTCATGTTGTTGCTTTTGTTTTTTTCACCACATGTTCACACTCAATGACCAAAGCTGAGTGTGAACACCACCCCAGGTGCAGCTGTCATTCATTGAGGCCGGGTCACCACCCTATATACTGGCACAAACTGTTACTTCATACTGTAACTCCACACTCCTTCTTGTTGGCCTGGCATTGTTTCCTTCCATTTACCCTTGAGGACAAAGATAAACTTGTGAAATTGTTTTAGGATTCCTTCAGCTGAGCTTAAGTGTCATCTGTCCCTCTGAGAACTAACAACCTTTATGATGTATGTGGATGTGCATGTGCTTAAATCCAGAATAATAGTGATGTTTCCAGTCTTGGTTTGACATTGTTATTATAGAATTTAAAACACTAAAGGCAAGCTAGCACAGCATAGGTCATTTATGTCTTTATCATGATCCTTTATCCAGTTAATAATCTTTGATGTTAATTTATTTTTGCAATAATTAGGGAATTGAAAAGGTAATTTTACAGTACCAGACAACTATTTGATATATCATGATGACTTTTTTGAGGAAATAGTTTGGATTTACAAGTGTCTGCAGTCAACACAAGGATCAACGGAGCTATTTCTGCACCATGCAAAGTGTGATCCTGTCTACAAAGTGATAGCTCGTCTCAGACACAGCAGCATCAAGAATCTCCTCCTCCAAGACCTCTGATCTGTATAACAAGATCCTTTCAACACCCGACTGCTCCACACTCCAGCTCCTAACCTCCAGTAGTCTTACTAGCCTTCACATAGCTTTCTCTACATGCAGTCTCATTCTCAGTCCTCAGCTGTCACGCACTTCTGGTTGAAGGATTTGCTAATGACATGTTCTCCTGACATGTTCCTCATGTCAGCCACCGTGTTTTTCATGTTAGCGACCTGCATGACAGCTTCAGTTGAGTCCTGGCATGTGGACATGGAACGAAGGATGGTAGAAGTCCCCCTATAATAACGCTGTAACTAATTTACTAAAAAGATACAGTGTGTGTGATTATAGACTGTACTATGTGATTGTGCATTAAAACAGCCATGCATGCAGTGTGTTGGTACATTTATTAATTTAGGTGTTGTAGCAAATACAAACAAAATGACGTTGCTCTGAGCACAGGCGTGTGTTATGCATGTGTACATTATGCACGGAAACCGAACTGCGTGACCTAAATGTGTAGTGGGCAGCAGGAATCGATGGGACTCGAACACACCCCCAATCATTTAAGCAGTTGTTTCTTGTATCATTTCCAAGGGATAAGTCCAGATAAGTCCACAGTGGTTGATTTTTAATTGGATCGCAATGTGATCGTCAGCAGGCAGCTGACACGGTGTTCACTTGTTGTCATAGTTACAGTGACGTGCCATTATCTCGCAATGATACAGAAATCCTGAACAAATCTGTGCATCCTGACTATAAGCTGCATCACTGCCAAAATGTAATCGCTTGGTCCCTGTGTCATTTCTGACCTTTCCTGAAAATTTCATTCAAACCTGTTATTCTATTTTTGAGTAATGTTGCGCACAGACATAATGACAGTACTTACAGATGATTGTCACAGAACTCCATCGCGTTACTTGGTGAAGTAAAAACTAACGAGCTTCAAGGCCTTTCTACAGCATAGTTATGACCACTGTTCTCTTGAAGCTGCGCGCGTGCGCAATTGCGCACTGCTGACACGGTCTCCGCGCACAGAAAATCTGTGCTGCACACACACAAAAAAAAATCCAACCTAAATTGTAAATAAAATAAACAGGTAACAATTCATTCTGTGCTATTTTTCAGTGTGAGTCAGTGAGTGACCGGTGACTGGCTGCTGCAGCCAATGATGCGATTCACATACGTATTTACCATAGACTGTATATAATGGTATTTGCGCAGCTAATCTACGTCAGGCGTCCTTATGTGCAGCCACCGTTGTTCTCATAGATATGAATGAGTAGATAGGACACGCCCCTTTGAGCTGCGTGCTACAGCGAGGCTAAGCTAGTGGGGGCAAAGTTTCAGTGCATTCCGTTGATGTAGACAGCGTGAAAACGGAAACAACAAGTATGCCGGCTCACTGTGCTGCATACAATTACACACTGCGTCGTACGATTGAGACAAGGAAACTTGGAATGACTTTTCATAGGTAAGAATAGTTTTTGGCTCTTTTTTCATTATGAAATCTTGTTGAGAGCTTCCAGTCTATGAGAGCTAACTAGTTAGCCACTAGCAAAACACTAAGGCGAGCTAGCAGCTTGACAAGCAAATACCAGACGATTTATAGTAGCTGTAGTATAGTTGTACAAGCAGTAGTAGTAATACTAAAAGTACAAGCAGTAGTAGTAGTATAAACAGCTGTTAGACTCGTAGAAGTAGTATCAGCATTTGTAATAGTATTAGAAGTTGTAGTAGCAGTGCCAGTATCAGCAGCAGTAGAGTGTACTACTACTACTACTAGTACTAGTCACATTGCTATTACTACCACCAATACTACCAATAGTAGTTATAAAGCCTAACTCATGTATATCCAGATTACATCTATGTTCTTCCTCCAAACCCATTTTATGATTGGGATTACAGGCAGTTCTTTAGGACTGCTCTCAAATAATTGAAATGTTACTAAACAAGGTTATACTTAACAAATTAAATAGCTCTGTTCTCCAGTATATTGGCGAATTCGGTTCTTTGTACTTAATTTATTAGCATGATTTCTTTTTAATATGGTGTGTACAGACTTAATTACTTCTCTGTCTACTTTTCTTACTCAATGTAGGTTTCCCAGAGACTATGGGTTGAGGAGGAATTGGAAGTTTGTCGGCTTAGACCTGGTGTCATTCCATCAGTGTTAAACTTCCCGGCTCATCTTTGAAGAGTACGTGCCAGAAAGACCACGACCAAGCAGCCTTGAGATCTTAGACAGCGTCTCCCTGAGGTGGGTGTCGATGGTGTTCATAGTCAGGTCTGTGGTAATCCCGTCAAAAAACAAAACAGAAAAAAATCTAGATTATAAATCAACATGTAACCAAAGCATTCTGTGCATAACGTATAGGATGTAGTTCAGAAAATTTCAAAGTATAGTATGCTTTACTCAAGAATAACATAGTATGGCCTGTAGTTCATAGTACAGCATGTTGACAAGAAAAAAAAACAAAACATAGATTATTATGTGGTTCAAAAAGCGCAAAATGATAGGATGTTGCCTAAAATTGTCATGTATGATATGTGGTTCAAAAAATGTCATAGTGCAATATATTGTCAAAATAGTATGTTATTCAAGAAAACATCAGAGTATAATATGTCATCTAAAAAATGCCATAGAATAATAATTTCATTGCACAAGTAAAAGTATAGTAACTTTTAAAACTGTTCAAATTCTTATAATATGTTGCTAAAAAAACAACCAAAAAAACTAAAACAAAAAAGGTCACAGTAATATGTCAATTAAAAAAGCCTATAGTATAGCATGTCACCCAACAAACATCATAGTATAGCATGTGGCTCTAAAAACGTCACAGTATAGCCTTTATTCCACAGCTGTCAGTAGGTGAGGAGCAACACAAAAACAGTCCAAACGCTGGTTTCCAGAGGGTCAGACAAGAATTTATTTGAAAGAGTAAGTTTACAACAACACAACATGTGAGGGGGTTAAAAACAAATGGGTGTTAGTAAAATAAAAATAAATAAACAGAACTAAAAGTGAACTTCACGTTGACATTGATGGGCATTCCAACCAGGAACAAAGTAAAAGATAATCAATAGAAAAAAAACTCTTCCTGTTCACCTCTTAAAACCCAAAAACACACCGCAGTAGCATCCTAAACTAAAACTACCAATGGGTTCCCTGTTTTCCTTTCTGAACAATTCAAAGGTTCCTCTCTAACTCCCCACACATCCACCAACCACTGGAACACATCTCCAAAGTTCTGCCGGACCAGCTCAGCTTCCCCTCAGAAGAAGTGCCGCCACCTGCCAGATGAAGGAGCCTTTTGAGAGGCAGCTGGCATCGTGATTGGACTGTACTTTGGTCTGTTCCAGTCCAGCTTCAGCTCCAGAGACGGCAGGCGGGACGAGTCAACGGAGGCCTGGTGGACGAAGGCATGCAGCTGAGTACAATCCAGAAAACAACAGAGGAGGAGTGCAGGGTCCAGGGCCAGAACAACCAGAGTAGCATCGTATGTCTCTTAGAAAACATCATAGTAGAGCCTTTGGTATGAAAAAACACCATCATATACATCATATATTGTACAAATAACAAGTCAAAGGAAAGAGACATACATTGTAGAATTGTAGTAATTGTGGGCTGACTGATTTACTGATTATCAGTATTTTATTTTTTACTGATTTACGGTAATAAATACATTTAAAAATGGTGCTACTTTGGCTCTGAACCTTTATCTACCTGTGGTCGCTCTGTCTTCTGGAGTGATTTGATTGATTATACATCACGAATAAAACTCCTTTAACATCTGTAAACAAAACAAAAACGTATCAACAAAGTTTTCTGTTAGAGTTTGTGTTCTTCTAAGTTTAACTCCAAGATTTTAAATACTTTCATTTACTGCAAATGAATATCTACTCTAAATGTCTCACTAATAATCATTATCAGCCTTAAAAACCCACAAAACACCCCTCTATACTCCACCACACTTAGTACAGTCCGGTTCCCCCTTCTATAAATCTGCTTGGAATCTTCCACTTCCTGTTTGTCAAAGTGGCCTTCTACCTGGACAGGTTTTGTTGGAGCTCATGCAACAAACATTTTGGGTAACTGCACTTTAATATGGATGGATGACACTGAATTAGAGTCTGTTTTAATGACACTGAGTTAAGATGTGTAGCTCTGTCATTAAATAGTAAATTATTTCTCAGAATTCACAGAGAAAAGTCTGAAATGTTTGCTAGGTTAGCGTCCCACATGTTCTTTGGCTCAACTAAAGCTAACTCTCTCCAACTTCTGGATCTGTTGAGTTGCTTGTTGTTAAAATATCTTGCTAGAGGTGCTGAAGCTCAGAAAGTCTGAGATGTTCATTCAAAATAAGCTCATTCTCAAGTCTTATCTAAACTGTCCTCTTTTGATTGAACTTTCCCTAAACTTAGGAGTTAATGACAGAGCAGCACATCCAGACTCAGTCTCATTTATGTAGAGATTAAACTTAAGTGTCATTCATTGATGTTAAAGTGCAGTTTTTCAAATGTTTGTTGCACATGCTCCTGACCAAACCAGTCCAGGTGGAAGACGATGTCAAGAGAAAGCTCCAGAGGATGAATATCACACATTTACGTTGGAAATAAATGTCCTTTAATTAGACATTGTCATGCAAAAGTTGGATTTCCCTTTAATGATGTTCAAATATTTGTTGAGTGTTTTGTTGATGTTAGTTTCTAAATGTTTTCTGACACTCGGCCCCAAAGATTAAAACCTTCTACGGCTCACAAGCTGCAACAATTCACACATTATCAACTATCTTTCTGACTAAACTAAGATAAAAAGTGAAAAACTGCCTGATTCCTTCATCATGAATGTAAATCTTTTTGGGTTTTATGACAGTAAACTGAATATATTTGGGTTTGACATTTTATAAACCAAAACAAGAAATGAATTTGTGGAGAAAACAATGAACAGATTAATGGACAAAGAAAAAGAAAATGTGTTTTCCAACATATATGGCTGAATTACTCCAACATTACAAAATACAGTTTTGATTCAATTTTATTAATATAATGCCAATTACAGGTCAAATTGTCTCAAGACTTCATTTTTATATTTTTTTGTCATATTTAAAATATGACAAAGTAAGAAATTTAAACCTCTTGACTAATCCAATTTATTATTTAGTTTTTAAGAGACTAATTGACAAAACTTTCTCCACTAAAACTAATAAACATGAGGTCAAATAGAAGGAACAGTTTTAAATACTGCAGTCCCACGATGACAAGAATAAAGTTTGTCAACAAAAACTAAATCTGCTGGTGGATTCCATTAAAGTCCTAATAAATGATAAAGTGTGATGCTAAAGGTTTGTGGTGCTAAAAATGTCAAAGTAAAGATATGAAGTTGAACATCTGGATGGAGGTTGATAAAAGTTGACCTCCCTTCATTTCTCTGGAGCGACTCCATGGATTTTATGGATGGTGGTTAAAGACCTGCTCTTCTAGTCGTCTTCCTTCTAGTGGCTGTAAAAAGTCAGTTCATCCTGACCGACTTCAACACCTCTTCATGACAAGTTGCTCTGCCTCTGACCTGGTGGAAACTCCAGAAACTCGGGAAAACCCATGGAGACTCGAAGAACTCGTGGAGACTCGAAGAACTCATTGGGCGGGGGAAGGTGTGGTGGGTGGTGGGGGGAGGTGGGGGAGTAGAGGGGGGAGGCCGCCTCCCACCTACCCGCCTACTCTCCGCCCTGACTCCACCCAGGCTCCGCCTTGGCTCCACCCATGTGGTCACTTCAGAAACTACGATGTCAAAGGGACGACGAAATTATTTCTTTTTATCTGATCTGTAGCTCAGTGAGTTAAGGATTTGCCTATGGAGCTGCAGGTCGCTGGTTCAAGACCAGACACTTCTTAAATTTTCTCAATATCCTGACAAAGACAAAGAAAGAAAAGTGCCCGTGGCGGGTCTTGAACCTGCGACCTTCCACTTTGTAGTCTATCCTCTTATCCTCCTGAGCTACTCGCTCAGATACTAATTCTTCTTTTTTTTGCGTATTTATCATCTATTTTTTGTCATTTCCGAGTTTTTTTTAAACTTGAGTCACGTCTCGACCATTTTTCTCAGGAGGCTGGACTTCAGCCTTTGTGCTGGAGGGTGGAACCCTCAGTTCCAAGACTTTCCAAGCCTCCAGACCTCCCGAGTCCTCAGGACCTGAGCTTTCACACAGTCTGAGGGCTGAAATTTTCCAAGTCCCACAGTCGTTCTCTGTTAGATTGAACTTTCAGACAGTCCAAGGACTGATATCTTCTAAGTTCCTGAGCAGTTCTCTGTTAGTTTGAACCTTCAGACAGTCTGAGGACTGAAATCCTAGAAGTTCTTGAGTAGTTCTCTGTTAGTTTGAACCTTCAGACAGTCCGAGGACTGAAAATCTAAAAGTTCTTGGGTAATTCTCTGTTAGTTTGAACCTGCAGACAGTCTGAGGACTGAAATTTTAAAAGTTTCTCAGTACTTCTCTGTTAGTTTGAACTTTCTGGTTAACAGAAGCCTTAAAACTTGTGACCATGAGTCTTGATTTCACATTTAGATCATCCATCTGAGTTCTTCTCAGACCTTCACCTGTGGGTTTTTTAGAAATCCTCAACAAACTTTGATTCTCTTCACTAAACAGTAAAGTTTATGGAGATCAGAAGGTAACATTAGTTTGATCGATGCCTTCAACTACTAGTAGACTTTATCTGGAAAGCAGTTTTCTGAAATGAGTTCTTAGTAAATCTGTCCACAATCAAACCAAGAACATAGAAAGAGGAAATGTTTGAAGAAACAACTTGATGTTTTCATTTCAGACTAGAAAACGCATTAAGACCTTTGTCTGTTTTTGCTCTTTTTGCTCTTTTTGTTGTCTCTTCTGTTTAATTTGATCTTCTAAAGTCTAACTGTGTCTTTTCAAATGTTTTGTCTTTAGTTTGATTCTTCTTAAACGTTTAGTTTTGCTCTTTTCTCACCTTTTATTCTTTTCTAATTTCTGATTTGATTTCGAAATGTTTTGTCTTTTTAATGTTTAATTGTTTTTTTCAAATGTTTTATCAGCTTGTTTGAATTTTTTTTCTTTCCCAATATTTAATGTTTCGATTAAATCTTTAAGGTTTTTCTTTTTAAATGTTTTACCACCTTTTAATGTTTAATTTTCTTTTTAAATGCTTCATTGTATTATCTGTTTAATTCCTATTTGAAGTTTTATTGTCTAAGATGTAATTTTTTAATTAAACATTTAATTTTTTAATTAAATGTTTTGTCTTTTTAAAGGTTTAATAATCTAATTAAATGTTTTGTATTTTTTTAAATGTTTAATATTCTTCTTGTTTAATTGTATTTTTTAAATGTGTAATTATCGAAAATATTTTATCTGTAATTTTTAATGTTTGTATTTTAAAAATTTTGTTTAATTTCATACTTACATGTATTGTATCTTGTTTAATTATCTAATTCAATATTTTGTCTGTTTAATATCATTTAATTGTATTTAATGTTTAACTATATTAAACATTAAATACAATTAAATGATATTAAACAGACAAAATATTGAATTAGATAATTAAACAAGATTTAATGTTTAATGTTTTACTATATTAAACATTAAATACAATTAAATGATATTAAACAGACAAAATATTGAATTAGATAATTAAACAAGATACAATACATGTAAGTATGAAATTAAACAAAATTTTTAAAATACAAACATTAAAAATTACAGATAAAATATTTTCGATAATTACACATTTAAAAAATACAATTAAACAAGAAGAATATTAAACATTTAAAAAAATACTTTTTACTAATAAAACTTTTTAAAAGTTTTATTGTATTAAAGGCTTTTTTCCTTTGATTAAATTGCTTTTTGTTATGCAGTTTATTTCTTTAATCTTCTTTTTCTGTCAAGATTTTAACCCCAACCTTAAAAATGAAAGAAACCCTTAAATCACAATGAAAATACTTCTGTTGTCACAATCATGAGTTAGTCAATTATTCAGTTTATCAATTCAACTTTATTTGTTTAGCACCTTCCACACATGACAAAATTAAACAAGCAAAGAGAAAAAAACTACGCTAAAACTATGATCAAAACTCAAAAACATTTAAAAAAAATAAAAATAATAAAAATTTAACATGGTAATAAAATCTGTTGTGTCCAGGGGATGAAGGGAGTTTATTGAAGTCTTCTTGGGCTCACATGGTAAATCATTTAATATATAAACTTGATATTCAGTCTAAGGAAACTAGAAACTGCAGAGCGACAGAAGAACCAACAATATCTCCTGTTTTCTCCTTTAATGAGTCGACTCTTCTTGTGCTTTCAGACCAAAGAACTACAGACTCTTCACAACCTGCTCAAACTCTTGGTACAGGACCTCACCACACGGGTCAAGAAGGTTTCCATCTCATTTCTACTCTGAAGCTCACCTTCTCCTGCTCAATCTGCTGACAAATGTTTCTGCTGCTCTAAAGTCTGGTCTCCAGAACTTCCTAAAAACTCTCAAAGTCTCTTCAGCTGCAGGTTGCTTTGTAGAACTGTTGCAGAAAACCTCACTAAACCACATGGAGGAGCCTCAAGATAGTCGTCCAAATGAAACCATACAAAAACCAAACTAGCACAACCCAAACGCTAAAGTCTCCTGCAGCCTACCAGAGAACCTCTGAGAACAGAGAATCAGGACAGGAACTCTTACCTTCTGGACAACCAACGCTGGTTCTCAAACAAGAATACAGAATGTGTCTGAGCAGAAACCTCTGAAGACTCACTACAGCCAAGATAAAGACACAACTCAGCTGCACCAAATCCACTAATCACTGCACACATTAGTACCATGTGCTAACTGTGGCTAAAGAACCACATTTACCAAGACAACTATCCAGTACAAAGCCCTAAAACACACCAAGAAACACATTAAAGATGATTTTACTGCTGGAAGCTGCAAGCCAACACCTAAAGAACAAATGAAAGCAACGGAGCCAAACCCAGTTCACTGGTGAAGAGAAACAGAGGAAATGTTTGTCTGCAGCTAAATAAAGCAGGAAGACACTAAGCTGCTCAGGTGTTCCTGATAACACCAAGCAGCCACCTGGACAGCCAATGGGAACACAGCTTCCTGGAAGTCCAGAGGGCTGGGTTAATGAAGGAAATTTAGTTTAAAGTTGAAGCAGAAAGTTAACAAAGAAAGTTGAAAACCACCTTCTGATACCTGAAATCTCTGAGTTTTCACACAAAGAACACCTGAACATGTCAAACTGGTTCCATAGTAGAACCATCATTGTAAAAACGTCATAGTATGGTGTGTTGCTCAAAAAACATTAGGACCCGGCTGTCAGGGGACAAACATGTAAGAAACATGAGAACAGAGAGAACCCAACCAGTAGGTCACAGTTTATCATCATCTAATCATCTCCTGAAGTCCATATGGTGAGAGACATCAGTATCTGGTTGTTAATTTACCAGAGGATGCTTATAATCATGCTGATGTGGTCTGTACTCTACAGTATTTTAGTGACTCAATAAATGCCTAAGTTGTTTTTTTTAAATGCTTTTTAGTTTTTAATAAACATTTAACAGCCTATATGTAATCAATAAATGGTCTTTGCCTATCTTAAGAAAAATTCACTCAGAACTGTGATATGTTAACAGTACTAAATAAATCAATAAATGCATGCATACACACATAAATAAGTTAATACATTAACTGTGTTTAGATAAGATTTAGATTTTAAAAAAAGTTGTTTATGTTTTTGCAGAATCCAGTATTGCTCACTGGTTGGTCATTACATTTTATTAGTTTGATTTCACTGTTTAAAATGATGCCACCTCTTTTTAGACAGAACCTGTGATAATAAAACAATACAAAATTTTTAGTTCTGTGTTAATAAAGCACTTAAAGCTTTAAGTATGGCTAAATGCTTTTTTCAAAATTAAATATATCACTCCTTAGGTGGTAGTGGCCCCAAGTTCAGTAAAGTTGGAAAGATATTCACAGATTGGGACTTCCAGCATCAATAACTCATTAGATATAGGTTGTCAAAACATAAACGGTGCCTCTTTCCCATTGTTGCAAGGCAGACAATGTGCTACAAGCCCAGTTTTATCAAAAGTAGCTGTCTTTCAAGCTACAGGAATAACATTGGTGTCTATGGAGTGAACAGGGTCCGTCTGCAATTTGCAAAACCGCTGCAACAGTAAAGAGAGACAAATATTCAATAACTTCACTCTTATACATTGTAGTGTCACTAAAATCACTGCAGCCTTCAACTGGCTCCTGTTGACAAAGTGTTTTAACAGAAATGTAAATGCTGTAATTTGATTCTTTTAATGAACCATGTAACTTGAATGGATGTGATGCTGGTGTGACCACAGTGCACACGTCTGATGTTGCTCACAGTGGTCCAAGGGATGCTCAGGGAGTTTGTGTGTTTGCTCACACTCAGGAAAAATTACAGGGAACATTGGTTATGACCAGGAGTTTTCAAATTGCATTTTATTGTGTCACCTTAATAAAGAATCAAAAATCACAGTTATACTGAGTCCTCTGCTTTTTATGTTTCTATTGCAAACTAAAGTTACTTTTATTTGTTAAACAACTAGCCTGCACTCATGCTAGCTTCTCTATTAGACTGCACTTGCATACTAAATGTTGCAGCAACTTGCAGGTCATTTTAGGACAACCCAAAGACTTTGTGCATGTTTAAACCACAAGAACCGCCCTTATAGAACCTGTTTCAGGGATGTTTTCAGGGGAGACAAAGTAAAACTCCAGGATAGGTACGTTGGAAAAAAAACGACTGTGTAGGATGTGGTGCTGAGTGGTTAAACTGAAGGACAGGATTACAAGACATTTTTTTCTGATCTATGAGGTCCTTGTAGAGAAGCAGTCTTCTTCTCCCTAACAACATTTTAGATGTAAAACTCAACCTACAGGCTAACACAACATATCCTGCATTGCCTTAATTCTTATGTACCAATGGAACCGGAGTTATGTCCACTAGCTACATCTTAGCATTGGTTTGATGAACTTAGGGATAATGTTGTGGTGAAAGCTGTTGGATCCGACATCACAATGGAAACAGAAAGGCTAAAAACGCAGATTAGGAGATGGTTCCTGTAAACATTTGTGAAATTTTGCATTTGCCCCAAGTTCCTGCAATGGAGAATTTCTAACATTGGCTAACAGTGCTACAAACAAAGTAGGGCTGAGGCTAATTTATTTGATCATAAACCAAATATTGGACATGTTCAATTTTTGACTTTAGTTTGGCACTACATAAAAAGTTGAAGAATAAGTCAATACACCAAATTTCAGAGCAATTCATTCCATATTTCTTGAGATACCTGAGTAGTCGGCCTACTGATATTGACGTCCAGAGTCATACAGGGTGCAGCTAAAACTACAGTGAGGTTTAAAGTGCTTCAGGGAAAGTGTGCAGTCATTCTATGAGGTGATAATGTGCTCCTGTATGGCTGGAGAAAGTATGACGACCTGCGTCCACCATCTTGCTCTGCGCTCCTCATAGCTGGGCTTTCACACCTTATGTTTAGAGGGCCGCTCTAACCTTGAGGGCATTGTTGTGCTACCAGGGTGGAACATACCAATCTGTGTTAAGATTCTCATTCTCAGCTGTCGTCACAGTCCTTTGTCTGCTAAGACAGACTGAGCCAGGTGACATTATCAGCAGTTTCTGTCCGCCTGCCACTGCACTGAGATGGGATCTGAAAATTTAAGGTGGCCAGAGAGAAGAAGAAATCTTTCTTTCTAAATTAACAGTCAGTGTGGAGAGAGAGTAAATTTGTGTAAAGAACTATGGAAATTCAACATATTTTTTGGCAATAGTTTTGTTCACAACCTGCAAACTACATGCTTACTGGCTACCTATAGAGACGTACAAGAGAATTGCAGCTAGTATAGAAACCATTTAACTGTGTTTGGAGGTGTGGAAATAGATGACTTTGGTTTAAAGTCGACATACTATAACTACATTTTGGAAAAGGTGGAACCACAAATCATTTAACCAGTTAAGACCTATAGCACCATCTAAATGCAGGTGCAGGTACAGGTGTATGTTACATTAGGATCATTTGTCTGGATCAAAAGACCAAAATGGCATCTCAGGGATTCAAAGCTGCACTCAAGTCACGGGGTGACGTCACGGCTGCTATGTCCATTTTTTATTGACTCTACTCTCCCAGCCAATGTAACTCTAAATAATTGTTTCCTTTAGAACCCACATATCTATGAAGTCTTTGCATTTCTCTCCAAACACCCTTCTGCTGCTTGCTGCAGCTCGAGCACACCAGCTCACCTACAACTCTGCTCAAACACTATGAAACTACTCAACACTACACAATGACAAGTTGTCATGTTGAGTCATTTATCAATACATGTTCAAACTGAAACCAGAAGAATAATGATACATGAGGTTTAGTTCATTTGTTACATATGAAACTCTGGAGGTCTAAATCTGTGGATGTGACACTTTCATTTAATACTGCAATTTCTAGATGGAAATGCTTCTACCCTGACCATGACTACATATTTCACTCATGTCTTCTACCATATGACAATCACCATATTGACGTGTAAACGGGGTTAAAAGAAAAAAAAAACACCTGAATTTTCACTTGAGTGGATCTTTAACTTAATTCTCTGCAGCAATGATTGATAGCCGATTAATAAGTGAACATTGAAAGGAATTTTTTTTTTTTTTTAATACTGAGGATCTTAAAGTGATATGTCTGGAAAAAAAACCCATCACAAATGATCACAACAAGTTGTGTTGTGATTGTGTTTTGCTGTTACTGATGTTAAAATGTTTATATGGACAGTTTTAGTGATCTACTATAATTATGCCAAAGTCTGTTCTTTAAGAATTTGTCGTCCATATTTAATCATCATTTATTAAAGCTGCATAACTTTATGGCTGTGGTGATGTTATGAATAATATTTCATAGATGCTCTTGTCAACAAGCTACTCTTGTAACTGTGATATAAAGAATCTTACTATATGTGTTGTTGTAACATCTCCATCTTGTGGTTCTATCAGGTACAGTCTGCTTTTATACCACAGGACTAATGACCAGGAGCTGCCAGAGTGACAGGATTTAAAGGTGACTAATAAAATTCTGAACTTTACATTAACTAGTAATGATTATGGATGTAGGAGGATAAATGAAATATTGATTCTACTTCTTTTAGCATCCCATTTAAAACCTTTTATTCAGACTAAGAAATAATAAAAATGTTGTAATGTTTGCACAATAAGCAGACTATCTGTACATGAGTAATTCAGTGCAACACTGCAAATGTGCACAATGCAAACAATACTAAAACACATCCATCACAGCACCCATGTCGCCTAAAGGCTCAGAGGCCTAACAACCTGCTGGCATCTTAAGACAGCTGTCAGGCCGTTACTGTCCAAGGAAACAAGCTACAAGGTGCTAACTGTGATTAATGTAAAGCGATTCCTTTGCTGGACCTTCACACGCCACTTGAGAAGCTTTTCGTGACTCACAAATTCACACATCGGGTTTAGCTTTGACCTCGCTGAAAGGAAGGTCTCTTCTCAGCAGCGTCTGGGTTCAGCTGTTTGCTGGCCTCCACTGACTGGGACCAAAGTCACCATTACAGGATAATAATGTAAATGCTGATATGTACAGCATCAGCAGTCTAACAAACAGGAAAGAAGTCTGAAAACTGACACAGTGATATTTATACCGATCAGTCATAACATTATGACCACCTGTCTTGGTCCCTTTTATGCTGCTAAAACTCCTCTGACCCAGTGGGGTATGGACTCAGGACCTCTGGGGATGGCAGTGGATTCTGTGGGTTCTGTGGGTTTCAGGTTGGGACCTTCCTAGATCAGGCACACCCTGGTACATTCCAAAGATGCTCAGTAAGATCTGGATCTGGGGAGTGTGGAACCCGGGTGAACAGCTTAGCTCTATCATGTTCCCCGGGCCACTCTTGAGCAGTTTTTACAGTGTGTCGCAGTGCATTGTACTGCTGAGGGTGGAAACTGGCATCAAGGACTGCTGTTGCTATGGGGAGGTGGAGGGTTGCTTGACCTGCAATGTTCAGGTGGGTGGTACATGTCAAACATCCACATGGATGTCAGGACTCAAGGTTTCCGAGCAAAACGTTGCATTATAACAACATGCTCTTCACTTCACCTGTCAGTGGTCATAATGCTGTGGCTGATTGGTGCATCTAAACCAAGAGCAGCAAGAATCATTCTTAGTTTTTTTTTTGTTTTTTTTGTACAATCACAGTCATAATACTAAACAAATCCTTTAAAAAAAAAAAAAAAAGCTATTAAAAAACTTAAAATTGATTGGTTCCATAGAAATAAGAAATTTTGAGTATTGGGCCATTTTGGTAGAATTTAGTTTTGTTAGCTTTTCTTGTAAAAATTAAACAAAAAACATATACAATTTGTATTTCTAATACCTTTTGAAGCACAAAAATTATGTTTCCACAAACATTTCATGATAATATTTGAGATTGTGTAAAATTTTAAGGGTGTCCAAAAAACTTTTTTTGCATCACTGTATGCGGTAATGCAAATTAATTCACTTTTTATTTTTTATTTTTGAAACTTTTTTAAACTCTACATCAATGTGTGGTGTGTCTTTGGTTTCTCCTTGATATTAATTAAACTCCAAAGGAACGTCTCACTGAATATCAGTAATAGTTATTATTGTAAAATGTATTGTGCTTACACAGATTAAACCTGTCTTAGAATCCTTTCAGATCTGCATGTAGCCTGAAACTCTCTCTGGTAGGCAGGAAACCAAATGCCATCAATCCCCTCAGTATTGAATGAGACCTCTGAAGAGCTCCATCTGACAGAAATAGAGGTAATTACTCTTTATTACATTATTCTCTGAAATATTTTATATTTAGGTGCTTTCAGTCAAGTTGGCAGCATTTTGCAGAGCTCAGTATTTCACACAATGTGTCAGATAAAGGTTACTCACTCAGTCTTAACTCAGTAAAGAAAACTAAAAACTCAGTAATTATTAGCTTGAACTTGAAACACTGCAGCACGTCTGATCCTGCCCACAAGTGTTGACTCTATTGTTTCTGCTCTTCACCATGACGATGAGATGTAAACTGAGACGTCTTTTTCTTGGACATTGTCTCCTTCTGTTGACCTTGAACCCACTGACAGTTTATTTAGGTGCAAAGCTTTAGCGGTATATGTTTATTGTATATGTGATCCCTGCTGTGTTTTTTTATAGTACACACAGTTATGAATAACATTTATGATTACTATACTTCATCCTGATTCTATTCAGTTTGTAAGGTGTCAAAACATGATCAATTTTAATATATTATACATCAGTCTGTTCTTTTTTTATACAAATTGTACACAGAAACTTTGGAATTAATAAACAAAATGAGCAAAAAATTCCACTGGGAGGTTTAAAGACTATCAAATGTATGTTGTGATCCTTCACATTCCGTTTCAGTTCAGTTCCATTTTATTGCTATAACAGCAACATAACCTAACATAAGGTGTCTCAGGGTGTTTCACATAGTAAGGCCAAAACGCTGCAGTGTTATATTATAGGTAGAACACACGTCGTTATGTATAGTCTCTCTTTTTAGGATTATTGTTGGAATTTTTAGTTTTTATGATAGTTGTAAAAGAGTCCTGGTTGGTTAGTAGCCAGCTGCCTTCATTCCCATCTGAGGTGCTGCAGCTCGTCTCCTCGATCACGTTGCACATCTCAGTCCCTCTCTTAGTGTTTGAATCATCAGGTGTTTTGCTGCTTGTGTCGCTGTTACTCTGTATGTTTCATTGTGAAAGAGCTCCTCAGTTGAAAAAATACTGTAAAGTTCTCTCTCTCTCTCTCCGTTACGTGCCTCTGCTACTGATTTTCTTCTTATTGTGTTGTAGGTTGGTGGTCAGCCTCTTGGACAGCTTCACCTCCATGCCAGCTGGCAGATCAGATTTTCACAGAGAGCGAGAGGGATTTCCAAAACAGATTAGAGAGATTTAACAGCAGTTCACACTGAGTTGTGGTCAAACTGAAGCTTTAGAGTTATGCTGTCATTATTCTCAAAATATCAACCCAACAGAAATGGTTTTACAGCCCGATTTCATTGTAATATTTGGAAATCCTTCAACTAACGCACATGTAAAATTCATACAAACTGTCTGTTACTTATAATGACAATAAACTACACTGATTTCAGTAACATGTAGACTCTTTCATGTAATACTTGTGTGTATTCACTGTTACTTCAAATGTCTTTACATAACCCAATATCACAAATATGCCTCAAGGTCTTAAACTGTTGATTCTGATATGAGTAAAATCACCTACAAAGTGCCCTCTTTCAGCAGGATAATACTCCCTGACACACTGCAGACATTGTTCAGAGACGGTTAAAGGAACATGACGTTGCATTTGAATTTGAAGGAATTAGGAGGCCAAGTCAACACCTTGGTCTCCACAGCACCACGGAGACCTGGCATGAGGACAGATTTCACAAACAAGAGCCAAACTCAACCTCACAAGGCTCAAAAGAAGAAAGAAAGCAAATGCATAGAAGGAAAGAAGGGCAGCATGGACACTGAGATGAAAGGTGATAGCTGGAGGATGAAGATCTACATCCTAAACATCTGGAACGAGGCGTCAGGGCCACTGTCCATCACAGAGACGACCGAGTGAAACTATAGAGGACAAGGAGGAGAAAGTGAGGAGAGAAGCTGAGACAGAGAGAGACAAGCAAACAGCTTGGACACTCATGTTCCTGTGGGACAACAGACAAACAATCTGTGTGTACTTAACTTTGCAGAAAGGCTGTCTGCAAAGTTCAGACCTCAAAATAAATCCATCCAAACAGTCATCTCTAAAGGGGATACGTCTTTGTACAAGACACTAACAGTTACACAGAAATATTTCGCTCATTTTCATGCAGTTGCAGTCTTAAAAAAACAGCCATCTCTTCTTTATTTAACCAGTTTTATTTTACATGAAATCAGGCTATAGTGTTAACTGCATCACACTCATCATAGAACAGATCATCAGTGTTGTCAGACATAATATTACTCAAGCCAAGTTAATCATAGTGATAATAATTATCAGTGTATAAGTTTTAAGACTTGCTGAGTGCAACATAGAGAGGAAAAAAAAATCAACCAAAACTGACTGAGAAAGAAGCCATCAGTAGAGGTGAGTGTCCTTCATAAAAACTCCTCAATGTCAGAGTCCAAATTAAACAACCCCTGCTTCCTTTTAACAACCCGCACAAATAAAAACCCAAGATCCAAGCACACGGTCATACACACATTTCTGAACTGACATGCTTTGGAAAGTCTATTTTACTTCTTCACCCAGCACACAAAAAAGAATCCACGGGAAAAACACATGGTTGGTGCGTGGCTGAGGAGGAGTCAGGGGTTCATCTGGAGCTCCGGGGCCCTCTGCAGCTCCTCAGAGCCTGATCATCGGGCCCTTGCTCCAGCATCGATAAACATTCAGCTAAAATTACAGATGACCTCTTTCACAACCCGGCAAAAAACATATGTGCCTGTTAATACAAGTCACCGCTTCTACTGTAGTTTGTTGGTACCCGTCTATCGTCCTACAGCTCAGACTGGTCATCTAGAGAGGTATTGAGTGACTATAAGCTTCTGAGGAAATACAGAAAAACAAGCCCTTCAGTGCTTCCAGACATGCAGATAGGAATGTTGTGACAGCTAACAGCTTCACTGTTCCCTGATCAATGACACCACCACGCGTCATCTCAGCCCAATTTAGCTTAATACTTGAAAATGCCAGGTCTCTGGATAATTTACTGATTACGCTTAATAACGACATAAATAAACGATAAATATTGCTGGCTCCAGGCCAGAATCACTAAGTGGATTCACATAATTTGAACATTTTCCTGGTTAAAGGCCTTTTAGTTAAATTCTTAGCCTCTGATCCAAACATAATAAAAGCTGATTCATAGAACTGTCCCTTAAATTTGAAGACTTTGGTCAAATTAACCACCATGATGTTTAAAAAAAGAAAGAAAAAGTCAAAGTGCTCGACACCTCCTCCCCACTGCATAGCGTACTGTTCTGTAAGGTTCCAGCAACAGGGTCTGCTTTAACAAAACTGAAATGCCTCAAAAAGTTAAAGAAACTACGTCTAAATATTTGTATTTACAAGGCATTAAACAGCCACAATCCTCTCAAATGTTACAACATATGTCCGAGAACTGTGGCCCCACTCGGAGAGCCAGATGAGAGAGTTCTACGACAAATGTCACAGAAAATGATACAAAACACCTCTGAGCACTTATTGTGTTGTCGTACACAGCAAACACGACAAAACAAACGCAGGTTAAGACAAATGCTAAGAGTAAGTTGCGACTACTCTCCGAGCCACGGCTGGTCAGGATAGTAAGCGGCTAGCATCTCTACGACGGACACACTCAGGATGGAGGACGGCGTGCAGCAGTGGATGCTGGTGTGTCTCGTGTTGTTATGGGGGAGGGGAGCACCTGCCATCAGGAAGAGATGGTACAAAACATGAAGACTTCTGGAGACGTGTGTGAACGTTGTGTGAGTTCAGAAGCACATGTAAATGGCAGGAAACAGAGAAAGGTGACGTCAGCGGCAGCTCAACCCACCCGCTTGCGTTTGGAATGACTAGAGGATGATATGTTGGGAAGCTGTCAGTCTCATCGCGTTCATCACCGTCCTGCATCGTCTTTCCACAAGGATCAGTTGCAGCCCTTTTCTCTGCATCTTTCTGCTCTTCTTTCCGTGTATTGCTTTGTCTTTCTCCTCCTCTGCATGAACATGGTAGGTGAGATGTTTCTGCTGCAAAGTGACTGGTTTAGGACACTGCTGGAGGCTCTTTTAGGTCTCTGGGTTTGGAGTGGCCAGCAGCGGCACGTTGTCCCTCCTCCTCCGGCCCAGCGGGGGGCGTCGGTACTGCTCCCCGTCGGCCAGCGTCTGGGGCAGCGGCTTCCTCTTGCTCTCGGGCAGCAGCAGGATGGACAGCACGGCCAGCAGGGCCAGAGAGGAGTAGACCACGTGGTGCAGGAAGTAGCCGTAGTGGTTCCGCAGGTCCATGAGCGGCGAGCTGAGGCGGCCAACGCAGCCCAGAGCGAGCACGGCACCGACACCACTTCCCCTACACACAATACATTCATACATACCACATTCAGTTCATCTGGACGTTAGCTTTGTTTGGGACTTTATTTTTCAGATTTACTCAACCTTATTCCACAAACCATACCTCTGTTTACACTACTGTTCAAAAGTTTGGGGTCACCCAGACAATTTCCTGTTTTCCATGAAAACTCCCACTTTTATCCATGTGCTAACATAACTGCTACAAGGGTTTTCTAATCATCAATGAGCCTTTCAACACCATTAGCTAACACAATGTAGCATTAGAACACAGGAGTGATGGTTGCTGGAAATGTTCCTCTGTACCCCTATGGAGATATTCCATTAAAAATCAGCTGTTTCCAGCTACAATAGTCATTTACCACATTAACAATGTCTACACTGGATTTCTGATTAAATTAATGTTATCCTCATTGAAAAAAATGATTTTCTTTCAAAAATAAGGACATTTCTAAGTGACCCCAAACTTCTGAATGGTAGAGGATGTCTTCATGGATTGTTTTTGGTAGTTGTCTTTGAATACATGTAAAAATAATTTTTATTTTAAAGATTAGCAAACTGACACCCTTTAACAGAGCCAAAACTGTGAAAACAGAAAGAACTGTCATGTTTTTAGATCGCTAATGGCCCTTGAACTTATTGTGGGTGCAGTTCTGTCAGGAAAGTTCACCAAGTTTATCCTGAAAACTTATGAAAACCACTGTTTTCTGCATGTCTCATTTAAAAAGTTGCCTAAAATAAAACAGAGGCTTCCTGAAAAACAAATAAAATCGCACTCCCTGGTGAAACTAAGAGACCATGAGTGACTCAGCTGCAACCAACAGTCAAGTGACAAAGTGCAGAGTAGTGTGTAAATAACAACTAATTTGTGAAGGCTATAATGAGTCAGTACTAAAATATCGATAGTATGCAGAGTCAGTTTGTTTCCAGTGTTGATAGCAACTGTGGGCAGTCAGTAAGATCAATAATCAAAGTAATTCTTCTTGTACACTTAATTTTTCATGTTTCATGGCATTCTAAGTTTGACATACTACATAAAAGACATTTTTGAACTCTCTCTACTTCTAGCCAAGGTTGTGCTCTTTCAGTAGAGGTGCAGGACTTTATATTGCACTGAAAGATGAACCTAAAATGTAACAGGAGCAAAAAAAAAACACCCAGAAATTGCTTGAGGTTCAGAAGGTTAAGTGACTTCATCACTCGCTTGCTTACAACTATTTTCCTATCTCTCAGTGTTTCGCAGCCTGCAGTGTTCAGGTGCCACAGTTGGCTCAGTATGTCGAAAAATACATTCAAAATATTTATAGTTAAGTTGTGGTAAATGCAGAACTGCTTCCTGCAGTAAATCACCTGAAATTCTCACCACTTGAGGACTTTTATTCGTTCAATTCCAAATAAGCTAAGTTCTTATGTGTTTTTAAGAGTGAATCTGGTTAATTACATTTTTTTTCAACAGATATAGCTGGAAATTATGTCTTAGGGTTCGGGTTTCTCATGTTCTGATTCCTTCTACTGGCAAGAAATCTATGAATACCTTCTACACCTGAATAATATTCACATAAACTACACAAAGGAAACTGTGGACTTTTTCTGTTGTTTTTTTGCCTGCAGAGCGCTGCTGTGTTTGTGTTACCTGATGATGGTGGGCATGATCTCTGCAGTGAAGAGGATGCAGAGGGAGGCGGTGGCTTGAGAAGAGAAGAGACCCAGCACTGAGAACACCGTGATGGCCGTCTCACTGAGATCTAACGGGGAGGAGGAGGGACAACCATCAGCACTTATGGATTACCTTGATGACGCGCGGCGTTTTGCATTTTCACACAATACATCATGACGTCGGTTTCCAGTTTAGAAATCAACATGGAAAATCTTAAGTCCCTGAACCTTCCCTGACGTCAGCACAGAGAGAGCAGTAAGTGGCCAACAAGAGGAGGTCACCCGAAGCTTTATCACTGCCCAGTGCTGCTGCCCCTTCAGCCTTTGATGCATGATTAAAGCTCAGCGCCTGACACAGCTTTGACTTTGCTGTCACTGCAGTGTCCTACATAAACCCAGTCATACTCCTTTTCAGCCACAGGGGGGAGACTGAGATTGGGTCAGTGATGGATGTGAGTGTCTTCAACACAATGTTGTGGAAAAACAAAAGCACCTGGGTTGGATTTTTCCATGAGCAGACTTCATAATGCATGAAGCAACGGTTTAATATGATATACCTGCACATGGCGGATGGATGATCTAGTATGTCTCAAGCATCAAATTAACTAATGTTTGCTGACTTCTCAGTTAATATTTGATGAAAACAAAGTCTTCAGGCCAAACAAAAGCATCTCATAATGATCCTGTAACAACAGGAGGTGGTTTCTGGGGAGCTGAAGTGGAACTGTGTCTGGCTTGTTAGCAAAGACTATTAATAGTTGAAGAAGAAAACAATATTCTGTTGCCAACAAAAGCCCGCTTACACTCCATGAGTCCCAGGAGGATCAAAGAAGCGAGGCCCGTCATCGTCATGGAGAGGAGCAGGATGCCACGGCGACCGCACCTGTCCACGGTCGCCCAGAGCAACAGCCAGGCGCCGCCCCCCGCACACACAGAGAGCAGGTAGGTCCAGTAGAAGCTGGGGGCGGTGCCTCTGACGTCACCTCGGAAAGAGCTGTAGCAGTGACTAATGCCGTGAGAGATGAATCTGAGGGAGGAAGGCAGGGAAACAAAGAGTAAGCAGTCATGCGTTTGCAAACAGGTTTTAAATAGAAAACAGCAAAATCTGCGAGCAAAGGTGAACGTCGGAACACTTTAAGGATGAGATATGAGAGCGCAGCAGCAAACAGGCCGGTAAATAAAGTGCCACGCAAACAGAAAGAGCTGACTGGAGACTGCGGTGTTGCCGAATTAATGTCAAGAGCGTGGGATGACTTACGAGGTGAAGCCGAGCACACACATGTTCTTCCAGATGTTCCTGCTGTGGAAGAGCTCAGGGAAGGACAGGTGGGGGCGTGAGGAGGGGGCCGGCTCTGAATCCAGCTCTGCAGAACAGGACAAAGCATAGGTTCACTTTCTAATCCACGGTCCATTCACACAGAGGACGAAGCTCTGACCTGGTTTGTTAATCAGCGCTTCACTGTCAGCTTGTTACTAATGTGAAAAGAGGAAATCAATGCACTCCTAATATTTTTTTTAGCCATGTAGAGGATATTAAACAGCCACTAAAAATATAGTTAATATCCTCCAAATCGGCATTATTATCAATATAGAAACATTTAGTAACTACAATACATTATTTGATTATAAACGATTTAATTATACGCAGAAATGAGACGGTTTCTTTTTGTTTTAATGGATTCATAAACAACTCCTCCTCTGATGTGTCGACAAATGATAACAAGAAAAGCACTCAGAGAGCGCAGTACTCTGCCAGGGCTGCTCAGTCGTTCTGTCACTTCCGACAGATGAAATCCTAAATAAAAAGTCTATAATCAATTGTTCCTTGTATCATTTCTGACAAATAAGTCTTGATAAGTCCACAGCGGTGGATCTGTAGTAGGATCACAATCATGTGATCATCAGCAGGCAGCTGATGTAGTGTTCACTTGTTGTCATGGTTACAGTGACGCCGTGCCGCTATCTGGCAATGATACAGAAATCTTTAATAAATCTGTGGATCCAGACTATAAGCTGCATCACTGCCAAAATCTAATCACTTGGTCCTTGTGTCATTTCTGATCTTCCCTGAAAATTTAATCCAAATCTGTTATTCCGTTTTTGAGTAATGTTGCTAGCAGATGGACAAACAAACGCACACCGATCATCACACGTTCCTTGGCGGAGTAACAATACAGCACATTTGTAATCATATCAAACAGCTGAATATTAATGACTACTCCATGTCAATGTACATATCAATTACAGCTTAATATATTTCATTCTCTACAGCAAATGAACAAAAATCATGCACTGATAAAAACCATGGAATGAGTCTGTAAGAAATACAGGAAGCTGACTGTCTAAATGTTAAGGCTTCATATGTCTTCATTAGTATTCAGCACATTTATTAAAACTTTGAATAGCTGACAAATGATTTAGAAACACAATGTAAGGATTTGTGTGTGCGTATATAATTAAATACCACTACTATGTTATAATATGTTATCAATCGGTGAATAAAAACTGTTGTTAACAAATGCATTAATAAATGGCACTGTAGAATATTCTAAAGTGTTTATACGCTGCTTAATGGAGTGATTCATCATTAATCAAATGAGAAACACTGCTTCCTCACTTGTGATGAAAATTATATATACTTATGTCATCAGTCTAATAACAGGAGTGAGTACATAACACCACAGATTTTCCACAGCCCTGGAATGCTTGAGGGTTGCCTTCATTTTTTTATGTTAAGTGGAAATTAATCTGAATTCATCTTTCCTTGAGTAAACATGTGAAAGGATTTTAAAGTGGCATTAGGCAGGTTTTATGCTTTCACTTATTATGCAGTAAATGTTGATTGCAAATTGTAATGGTTAGACAATAATGACAGCATCAGCATTTAGACTGATTCCCTGTAAGCCTCGCTTTCACTGTAATTCTGTCTGCCACCAGGTCTGAGATCTACAAGGAAAATGTAGGTTTGATTTACTGTTAAATACTGTGGAAACTCTACATGGCAAAAGAGAAAGTGAAAAGTTGTCTGTTGCCACTTAAATGGTCAGATAAGATATTTTTAAAGATAAAACATGACATTGTTTGATAATTCAGTTCTTCACTGATTTTCTGAAAGATTTGCAGTTTGAACTGGTGACATGTTTTCCATGAACAGGTTTCACTTGTATTTTTACAGACCCCAGCTGTAAAAATGTGCTTAATATGAACAAATTTCATGTGCAATACATCCGTGGTTGGCGTCAACAGTACTTTTTACACAATCCAATATACACTGCCCATCCAAAAATAAAGTTGCACATTTTAACATTTCATTGGACTCCCTTTAGTTTTGAGTATGGCACTCATTCACTGTGGCATCGTTTCAATAAGCTTCTGCAAATCTTTATGCTTCCTAGCAAACTGAAGCCTTATTTTCTGATTAGTCTCACTGATCAGTGGTTTTCTTCGAGTTACAGCTGTTTAGTCCTTTGAGTTCCCTTTGCATTGTGCCTATTGAAATGCTCTTATTTTCACTATTAAACACAGCCGTGAGTTCTACTGTTGATTTCCTACAATCATCTAAGAGTTTGTTTTGACCACATTTGTTCCTCAAAGATGATGGTTCTCCACTATCCTTCCAGGTTTTAATAATTCGTTGGATGGTTCTTAACCAGATTTTACTAGTTTCAGAAATCTCCTAAGTTGTTTTCTTTGCTTGATGCAGGCCAATCATTTGACCCTTCTGAGACACATTAACATCCTTTTCATGACCACAGGAGATGTCTTCCAACATGGTTGTTAAATAAAATGAGAAGCTCCTCACTGTATCAGCTAGGATTAAATAAGTTGTTGCAGATGAAACGTATTCACCACTGCAGTAATTATCCAATGGAAGGATCTTATGTATTTGTTTAGTTAAATCCAAGTGGCGACTTTTTCTTTGGATGTAATTTTGGATTAAAGTCATATTGTTCTATTGTACTTTTCCTAGTAATGGCAGATTGACAATAACTGAATATATACTATTTGTAAATGCATAGACTCCATAAGAGGTGGAAAAGCTGGAATGTGGCAAAGAGAAGGTTCCCATTTTAATACTTCTGTACCTTTAGGGGTTTGATTAAGTCAGAAGAAAAGGAAAATACATTTCAAAAGCAAAAAAATGTTGGTTTTGCTGTTACTCCAATACAGCAGTGAAGTCTGTGGGACCTCAAAAAATGATAAAGTAAAGCCAATGACAACAAAAAGCAGGGGTGAATGCACAAAGCGAAGAAAGGATGGACAGTTACACACTCACATCCTGGGAAATGTGTACATGCAGAGCCCAGTGGACATCCAGCTCAGCTTTTATCTGCCAGCACCAGGTCATTATAACTCCATTTTTTTGCAGGAATCATGTGCCTTTAATAAATCATGAATTACAATTGAGCACCATTACCTGCTCTTGGTAGTGGTGTGTGATCAGGGCTCCTATGTTGGAATGCACTGCAATAAGTAACCCATAAATAATGCAGGCTTCATAAATGTCCATTTAACCCCGCAGTGATGCAAAATATGAGTCACCCTGACTTTGTAAACAGAATGAAAATCTCAAGATGCCGCTGCAAACACACCTGTGAAGCTTTCATCGTCCCTCACGTCTCTGTTGGAGTTTCTTCTCTCGCTGAACGCGTTCATGTCGGCAGATCGTTCCGACAGAAGGAGCCAGCGAGGAGACTCTGGAAACACACCAGGAACCCTGCAGGAGAACAAAGGAAATATAAGTCCAGCTCACTCTTTGATGACCTTTACTCAGCAACAACATTATTTAGAAGCTGTAGGAGTTTGTTGCTCCTTCAGCATGGAAAATTCCCAGGGTGGGTCACAGAGTAGCAGAATGCTGTAATCCTCACTTAATAAAACCTGCTATTCACTGACTGTAATCTTTCCGTAATCTCCTGTTAATTTGGTTTTGAAACTGCCGTTAAGGCTGATCGTGTTACAGAGTTTTTTTAAAGGGACTGTGGAACTTAAAGTAGCTCTAATGCCTTGTGACATGAGCTGAAGTGTTCAGAGTGACGAGGGGATTGGAATCAATACGATCTAACAAAGCTTTTAGCAAGTCAGCTGGCATCAAGACACTTTTCAAATGACAATCAGATTCTTTCATTCTTGTCCTTTTAATTTGTCTTCATGACATTGAGAAAAGACCTAATTTTAAAGAACAAAAACAAGAAAATAGAAAGAATTAAAAAGTAGAGCTGCACAATTACAACTAAATGACATTTACGATTATTTTGATGATGTTGAGATCACAGTTGTTCATTGATTTTTAGGGTAAAACGATTTTACTGTACGTTCACATTTAAAGAGAAGCAAATGTACAGATCTTTGCATTAAAATAACGCCAGTCCTTATTACTCCACCAAGGAACACGGTGGAGTTATGTGATGATCAGCATATGTTCGTCTGTCTGTCCGTCTGTCTGTCTGTGTGCAACATTACTCAAAAACGGATAAACGGATTTGGATGAAATTTTCAGGGAAGGTCAGAAATGACACAAGGACCAAGTGATTAGATTTTGGCAGTGATGCAGCTTATAGTCTGGATCCGCAGATTTGTGCAGCACGGCGTAACTGTAACCATGACAACAAGTGAACACTACGTCAGCTGCCTGCTGACGATCACATGATTGCGATCCTACTATAAGTCCATCGCTGCAGACTTATCTGTCAGAAATGATACAAGGAGCAGTTGGTTAAATTGTGGGGGTGTTTCCGAGTCCCATCAATTCCCGTTGCCCGCTACATATTTAGGTCACGCGATTCGATATCTGTACATAACGTACACATGCATAACATACGTCTGTGCTCAGCGCAAGGTCATTTTGTTTGTGGGTACATCTATATTAAATATATGTTGCCGTGATTTCTGATCATCAACAACTAATTAGCAAATGCTGCAGTTCTTTAAAAAAATGCTGCATTTCTGACTATGCCATATTTTTTAATTGCCCCCTGGGGACAAATAAAGTTTTCTGAATCTGAATCTGAATATGGAGGAATGAACAGCCTTGACGGACTACTGCGCTCTCTGATTGCTTTTCTTATTTACAATGCAGCTCTAAGAAGCAGAATACAAATAAAACTGTGACAAAACCTTTTACCAAAAAGTAAATCAATAAAGCGTCTTTGATTTTCAGGTTGTGTGATGCAGTATCGCTGTTATGGAAATCCATCCTGGACACAAGCAGGGATTCAGTGAGGTAATTTTAGTAACATTCTTCTGCTTTGTTTTCATGCATTCATCGTTCTGCAGTTTGTGGTGTTTTTTCAGTCGGTTGAACAGGTTAGATACGTTACTGTGCAGCACAAACACAAGCCTCACGTACTCTTTATACACGATTTGTTCTTGCTTAACATCACTTGCCCTAAATCCAAAAAAACTTCCAAACAATGGATGATGATCCATTTGAAGGGATTAGCTTTTCACCTTCTGCTGCAGACATTAGATTTTCCTTTGGCCTGTCTGCTCTCTGTTGTGCATCACTCTTCTACTCTGGACTGCAGCCCTGCAGTCACAACCTGTGCAAACATTTTCTGGATGTTGAAGCTGCAGGTGGTAAAAAAAAACATCTCAACTGCTCCCTGATGGCTGACTGTTCGTTTATGAAGCACTTGATTTGATATGCAGCACAGTTTTTTATGAGCAGAGCACATATTTTAACCATCAATGTTGCAGTCTGCCATGATTATTCAGGTGCAGGGCGTCAAAATCATGATCCTGATGATATCTGATCGAGACAGTTATTAGAGACAAACACACACACTCGTACCCGTAGCTGAGAAAGAGTGTTAACGGGGCGGCTCCAGCTCCCAGCAGGCCCCTCCAGGACTGGCACCCGAGGGCCACAGCCAGCAGCAGCAGCTCTCCAGCTACAGTCATCAGTCCAGCCATCATGGTCACCACCAGCCTGAGAGACGGCTCACACAGCTCCAGGCCTGACAGACAAACACAACATCAGTCCAGACAGATCCCATCTATAACATTTCTTTATGGTTGACTCAGCACAGCAACCTAACGTAGTTTGTTTACAAGTAAACATCTTTTATTGTGTGCTGATTTTATCTAATTCATGCTTTTTGACTCTTTATTGCCCAGAAACATTAAATATCTCAACTAAGTTCCTCAATTCCTTGTTATGTGAGAAACTCCAGCAGATGTCAATGTGCAGGTATTTTTTCATTTTTACATACAAAATGTGTGGCTTGGTGGTTAGCACTTTTGCCTTGCAGCTAGAAGATCCCTGGTTCATGTCCCAGGATCTTTCTGAATGGAGTTTCCATGTTCTCCCTGTGCATACGTGGGTTTTCTCCAGGTTCTCCAGCTTCCTCCCACAGTCTGAAAACATGCTGAGGTGAATTGGTGATTCTAAATTGTCCGTAGGTGTGAATGTGAGTGCGATTGTTTATCTCTGTATGTGGTCCTGTGATAGACTGGTGACCTGTCCAGGATGTCCCCTGCCTTCACCCCAAGTCAGCTGGGATAGACTCCAGCAGCCCCTGGAACCCTAATGAGGATTAAGTGGTGTATAGATAATGGATGGATGGACACACAAAATATATTTTCTGCACATTGTTACAGAAAACACCTGCAGTGACTATATGGATGTTTGAGTGCCTCTTGAATAACTGCCCATAACTAGACGAGCCCGAGCAGATATGACAGTTAATGCTGTGTGAACAGGGCAGCAGCTAAAGAGCAGGATGAGGCTGTTCTCTCAACACATGCATCTGCTCAGGAGCTTGCTAGATATAGCTGTTGCTTCAGCAAAAAATATAACTGTTAAAGCACTTTTTACACTCATCTAAACTAATTTTTACTCCGCCAAGTAACAGCGTAGCTATGTGACAATCGGCATCTGTCTGCCTGTCTGTCTGTCTGTCTGTCTGTCTGTCTGTCTGTCTGTCTGTCTGTCTGTCTGTCTGTCTGTCTGTGCACAACATTACTCTAAAACAGAATAACGGATTTGGAATAAATTTTCAGGGAAGGTCAGAAATGACACCAAGACCACCTCATTAGATTCTGGCAGTGATGCGGCTTATAGTCTGGATCCATGGATTTGTTAAAGATTTCTGTATCATTGCCAGAAAGTGGCACAGCGTCACTGTAACTATGACAACAAGTGAACACTACATCAGCTGCCTGCAGACTTATCCGTCAGAAATGATCCAAGGAACAATTGATTAAATTGTGGGGGTGTTTCTGAGTCCCATCAATTCCTGCCACCTAATACATATTTAGGTCACGTGGTTCAATATCTGTACATAACGTACACATGCAGAACACACGCCTGTGCTCAGAGCAAGGTCATGTTGTTTGTGGGTTTATCTATATTAAAAGGCCACATTCTATGTTGCCGTGATTTTTGCCTCAAATTTTTTCAGGATTTCACTCGTCGGAAATGATACGATGACTGAGCATCCTTGGCGAAGTACTGCACTCGCTGGTGCTTTTCTTGTCGCTTATGTGCTGCCAAAAATACAAAAAGCAAAGAAGGAAACCACAAACTTTGTGTGCACAAAATGAGTATCTCATACAGATCCCTTGAAGAAACTCCTGGAACTTTAGTGTTACATTTTTTAAATTGCCTTTTTAATTTTCCACGTGTTTGGTCGTAAGCTTCAGTAGTGCAAGGAGGAAGCATAAAGAAACGATAACATCCAGAATTAATAAATTTAGTCCATCTGAGGGTCCGCATGCAGTCGTTGCAAAGTTAATGTTAGTTCCTGCGCTGAGGGAGGAAAAAACTGATTCTAGCACATAAAAAAAAAAAAACTAATGATACCAATAGGATTTTTTTTTGTATTTCTATCTGGGACACAGTAGATGATGTGTGGATTTTACTGAAACAAACAAGTTGCGTACTTCAAATGCTGGAATACTCACGGGTGATATACAGAGTGAGATAGACTCCTGCACTAGCAGCAGCCAGACAGAAACGCATGACGATGAAGATAGAAGGGTACGGAGAGACGCACACCAGCACTCCAAACACCACCGACAGGGTCAGAGAGGTCAGCAGGGTCTTAGATCGGCCCAACCTGCAGGGAAACACAGAAGATTTAAAGATTCCTGAACAATGTACGCTACCGTTCTAAAGTTTGGGGTCACCCAGACAATTTCATGTTTTCCATGAAAACTCACACTTTTATTCATGTGCTAACATAACTGCACAAGGATTTTCTAATCATCAATGAGCCTTTCAACACCATTAGCTAACACAATGTAGCATTAGAACACAGGAGTGATGGTTGCTGGAAATGTTCCTCTGTACCCCTATGGAGATATTCCATTAAAAATCAGCTGTTTCCAGCTAGAATAGTCATTTACCACATTAATAATGTCTAGACTGTATTTCTGCTAATTTATTGTTATCTCATTGTAAACAACTGCTTTTCTTTCAAAAATAAGGACATTTCTAAGTGACAACAAACTTTTGAACGGTAGTGTAAGTAATGCTAGAATCAAATTAGGTTAAATAAAATGAAATTTAAATTATGTACAATAGTAAAATATCACCAATGTATTGTATTGTAACTGCTGATAATGTACAAGCAACAACTCACATGATTAAATATTAACACTGAGAGGAAGCAGAACAGAAAATAGGACAAAAATCTAGACTTACAAATTTTACATACAACAGGGAGCCATCTTGTGAGTTCTACACTTTTGCATAATTTCAAAAACCCTCAACACTGCTGACATATTCTCAGTTTCCTGCAAGTTACAAACAAATTAATTAATAGTCTGTCACCACAGAGTTCAGCATAAAGAAACGTAGACAGTTTGAAGGCAGATTTTAAGGTGCCCTGTTCAAATAGATCAATATCAATATTTCTTCAGGACAGTAAAAAGGAAACGCCAAAGCAGAGCTGGTCACTAATGATCCTGAACCAATAAGACGATTAGCCAACTCTCAGCTGTGCAGCGGTGTAGCAGTTTTGTCTCCAACGTGCAGATAAGCACTGTTCCCTTTTCTTCTCTGCGTGTCCCCAGGAGGCCACATTAATTCGCTAGTTTCAACAAACAGATGCTATGCTCAGTTGGTCAGCAAATTAATGAAGGCTGTTAGCTGATTAAACTGGCATCATTTCCCTCACAATCCCCTCAAAACTGCAGCTTCCTACAACACAGTGGACATGGCTCGCTTCCATTGTGTTCGTTTTCTAAGGTCCAAAGACCAAAATAAAGCTTCCAAATGTAAAGAAGGTTTACTTTCTTCAGCGTTAAAGTCTGTGGTAAACTGGTTTGTAAAACTGCCTTGAGTTTTTCTTTAGTAAGCCGCGGTATTCCTGTCACAAAATGATTTCTTACTGTTATAAAAATGCATTATGAAATGGCATTTGTGCTGCTTGATAATAAATCTCTTTTCCTTTCAGCTGGAGGCCGCAAGCAGCTGTCTGATAGAAGAACCGCTGGCAGGCACAGTAAATCTATAGCTAATTCAGCTTATTAACATCGATGCTACTTTTGGCACTTTGTGTGTGTGTGTGTGTGTGTGTGTGTGTGTGTTGCATGAAAGACGGCGAGGTAGTGAAACTGCAACGTAAGAAAAAGAGAGAGAGAATGAGGAACAAAGTGACTTAACAGCACAGATGTCTTCACACAGATGGACTGAGTTGTGTTAGAACATGGAAACCTGTGTGTGTCTGCTGACAACAGAGCCACAAACAAACACTCCACACTCCCCGTAACTTATTAACAGAATTTCTGGAGTTTTGTCTTTTGTGTGTTTGAATGTTTAATCACTTTGGATATGTGCCAGTAAACACAAGGAAACACTGGTACGTGTGTGTGTGTGTGAGCATATATTACCTGTCGGCGGCGTAGCCTAAGCCGAGGCAGCCAGTCAACACGCCCAGTATGAAGCACACCTCCTCCACTGGGACCAGCCAGTACTGACCACACACCAGGTCCCACTGCAACACAAACGAGACGGAGAGGATTGTCACTGATTATCTGTTCACATTAGTACAATGATGCACATGTTTGAGACAGGTAGACGTCACGACACATCAGGATGTGGACAAAACACCCTAGAAAGACAACAAAATAGCAGATTATGGTAAACTGTAAGCTGGTTAAAGCAGGGGTTGGCACTACTTTTTGGGGGTTCATTGGGAAAAACTCCAAATGAATCAGGAAGTTATTCTGTTTATTAGCTCCTAAACAAATTTCACTTGCACTAGTTGAAAAACAGTGTAGTTAATAAACACCTATCTATCGCTATTATTATGCACTATTAGCCACGTGAGCTGAATGTGTGTCTTCCCGTCTCCTGCTGCATTTGTTTTAATAATTCCTGAGTCCAGCATTATTCTGTTATTATACTCAGCTGCTGCCAAGATGCTTGTTTAGAAGGTAAACAGCACAAATTGTGTGATTCTGTTGTAGCAATCAAAGTAATTTAGCAAATACTGCTACAAAATGTTTTAAAAGGACAGGATTGGACTCCACTATCGCTACAGCAAAGTAGCCGAAACTATATTCTAGGGATCAGCATTGCATCAGTTACTTAATCCAACTCTGTATCTGTGTACCTTAAGGATGCAGCAGGATGTCATAGCAACATTACATAAACAGGGACTCTTTAATTCTCTTCTGTGGCAGCAACACACTGACTTTCAGTAGCTGTTATACTTATCTAGGCATGCTGTGGCTATGACTAAAGAAACTTTATTTCCCTTATAGCAACAGTTTTGTGTGACAGTAGCAACATGCTGCTCTCACACATCAGGAGAAATTTGATTAACACAACAAACCCACTGGTCTGCATCAATATCTTCATTTAAGGAGATGTGGCTGCTCTAACCTCCCAAGTTTAAAAAAAAAACATTGTAAAAAACATATTTATTAGGTGAGGAAGTATAACGTGTAATAAAGGAGATGATGAGAGTACATGAGGTAGTATAACAGGTCAGTCACACAGGACAGCAGGCTTTAAATTCTGGAAAATGTCAAATGCTAATGTGACTTTTAGCGTGGATGTTTCTGTGGGCTTGAAGTACTTGAACACACCTGTGCTGGACGGATGTGAGAGGCACAGTACTGAAAAGGAGGGGCTGCAGGAGAAAAGGTGTATTTTCAACTTCTGGTGTCTTGGGGTAATTTTTACTCTGCCAAGGAGGTGGAGCCTCGGCGGAGTTATGCGACGATCGGCATTGGGTTTGTCTGGTTGTCCGTCTGTCTGTCTGTTTGCAGCATTACTCAAAACGGACGAATGGATTTGGATGAAATTTTCAGGAAAGGTCAGAAATGACAGAAGGACCACCTGATTAGATTTTGGCAATAATGCAGCTTATAGTCTGGATCCATGGATTTGTTAAAGATTTCTGTATCATTGTAAGCTAGCAGGGCAGCATCACTGTAACCATGACAACAAGCTGCCTGCTGACGATCACATGATTGTGATCCAAATTCAAAACCACCAACGCCGACTTAACGGGACTTATCTGTCAGAATGATACAAGGAACAATTGATTAAATTGTGGGGGTGTTTCTGAGTCCCATCAATTCCTGCCACCTGCTACATATTTATTTCACACGATTTGGCATCCATACATAACGTACACATGCATAACACACGCCTGTGCTCAGCGCAAGGTCATTTTGTTTGTGGGTGCATCTATATTAAATGGCCACATTCTTTGTTGTCGTGATTTCTGCTGCAAATTTTTGTTAAGATTTCAGCTTCTAGAAATGATACGACTGAGCAGCCTTGGTGGAGTACTGCGCTCTGAGTGCTTTCCTTGTTTTTCTTTCTGTGTCTTCCAGTCTTCTGCTTACCCCAGCTTTAACCATCAGTAAATCCTGGAATATTTCACATCCCATCTGCTTAATTTAAACCAAAATTTATATAATTTATAGTGCTCACATGTGATTGTTAAGTAAGCACAACTTAGTAATGCAGGATTGTGCTTTTGGCAAATTAGATGAACTGATTCATTACCAAGATTCAAGACGTTGGAGTCAAAGAAGTCCAAGAATAAGGTTTGCCAAGGACATACTGAAATTTTATTTTTCTGAGAAGATTAGTTTCTGGCCCTTCGTGTGTGCAATATCACTTGTGTTTTCACTGTTTTGTGTCCAGTCCATTTGTGCCCATTGATAAGTAATTATGTGCACACTCCCAGATGAACTACAAAAGCAGAGCAGCGCAGGAGAAAGCCTTCACGGCCCATTAGTCCCATAATGCACACACAGGAAGACATAAGCACATAACATTGCTTATGTGTGGCCAAGATAGATGGAAGACTGTGGGTGTATGACTGTAATTATTAATTAGTATTAGTGCCAGCAACAATATCAGTAAAATGCTGCAACGATATTATTACACAAGTAAAGGACCGTCTGGTCACATGCATTTATTTAAAGCCTTACAACGCAATTGTCTGTGCGATGCATAAAGAAGTGCAGCCACGTGGAAAAAAGACAGATATCTGCTCTCAGATCTGAGTTTTAATCACATTAAGCCGACCCACTGATTTGCATTTACAGCTGAGCTCTGCTAATGTTGCTGTCTGCTGGTCTCTGAAAGCAAAATGGTTTTAATGATCTAGATGGAGAGTGAGCAGAGGGCCGGTGATATAAAAAAAAAAAAGAGTCTTGCATAATTGGAACCCGTGCACAGAAACATAAAAGGCTGTCACATAATATCAGCTGCCTTACTGCTGAGGCTCGGAGCCACAACAGTGCACACTAGCCGGCCAAAGGGCTGCACAGCAACCCACAGTGCTCGTACGGGTGGAATGTTTTGGATGACAGGAGGGAGGAGGGAATGTACACTAACGAGTTGTGAAACCTCCTCGACTGGTTTGGTGGCAGCCGCTCAGAAACAATCAGGTTTGTGGCATCAGAAGGGACTAAAACCTGCAACCAGTTCCTCACAGACAGAACCACATGTTTCTGAACTGCATTTTAGAAGACGTGTCTCACTGAGACTGGGAGGGGATCTTCAATTCATTAATTTACGTGTAGTGAGATTTTAGGTCAAAGTTTTTTTCTGCGTCAAAGCAAATATGATAACTTGTAACAGACAATGTGATAAACTCTTCTGTCAGTGGATATTTTAACCAGCCTGTATGTTCTCTTCAGTAGTTCTAAGATCCACAGTACAGGCACGTTAAGAGGAGTTTGCCTGTAGTGAAGTGACACAATATTTATTGAAGTGAAGCTGATCAGAGGCCTTCCTGCTTCCTGCTCACCAGACTGCCAGCTCAGCAAAGCAAAGCAGCACAGGAGGAACACATCGACACGGCAGCAAAAACACCCTTTCTTAGCTAAATCTGACTTAAAAGCTGAAACATGTCGGTCAGTATGAAGACTGAGAAGTACACTTTTACTACACAGATGCACTTCCAAGCATGCTCCTGCTAAATTCTTCCCATGGCTGCATTTACGTAGGCACGTTCAGCTCGCTGCAGAGGTGTGGGTGGACTACAAGCAAACTGCCCTAATACCACGGACTGGAGGGCTGGGTGTGGTTCCCACATCAGTAGACAGAAATAAAAGCAGACATGCAGACCAAAGAGAGGCCCGCTTGTTAAAAACTGAGCAGCTGTCTGGGCTCTGTTAAAGACATTAACAAGACCAGTCCAGTGGTGTAAGAGTGAAACCCTCCTCCAAAAGGAAATGCATGTTTTTGCCATGACCATGCCAAGTTAAAATGTCAAGCAGCGTGCACATGAATGCAGCATTTCTTTCCGTCACGCTGGCGTCCTGATCTCACCAAAGATAATCCAAAACAAGTAGACAACACTGACTGGTTGTTTTCTAGCGCGAGAGTGATAAATTATATTTGTATCAATATGAACAATAAACTCATTGTCAAAGACTGCCAAAAATGCAATGAATAAAATAAATAATTTCATTTACACACACTAGCGGTGGGTGGATTGATCCAAATACCAATAATATCGATACTAGCGTTGGTATAACTATTGAACAATACCAGTGTAAAGATATTGATACTTTAAATTAATGTAAAAATGCATTTTAAAAGGCATTTCCTAGCCTTCATCGATTTTTTAACTTAGAGGAAGAGAAATTACCTGAAGCTACTGATACTGGGTTATTTTTCAAATCTGTCAATACTGCTGATGTTTTTAGAAGACAAAAGGCTATTTAAAGGAAAGGTAATATCATATTCACAAAATGTTTCCTCTCTCACTGCAGCTGATCTCCATTCAGCCTGTCTGCTGTTTAAATAGAGATTGATTAAGGCAAGAAATAAGCTGAAGTTAAAAGGTTGGAGACGCAGAGTTGTGCCCTTGAGGTTCAAATCCTCTCAGCACTGAAGCAAATGACACATGTAATTCAGTTCATGCTTGTAAATAGCTACTGAGGAAGCCACGAGGCAGACCTTAAAAACAAACCATCCCTGTGTTTGTGCACATTTTATCCCACTAAGTTTAAATTGCTGTTAATAATATTCCAAGGCACAACTTTCAGGGTTTATTCTGTGCCTTTTTTCCTTTTACTTCAACACACTATTTGTCTTTCTATCCCAGAGGTAATGTGGGTGTAACCAGGGATTGTTCTCTTTCAGTAATCTCTGATCTCTGACATTTCAGGCGTTCTCCTCTGACATCTGACAGCCCTTTCAGGTCGACACAGTGACGTAAGTAAAGCACACATTTGTGAATGACTCACTGGGCATTATCCAAGCTGCCTTCACAACCATCAGGTCAATTCAAATCACAACTTTGTGTCAAGGTGATCCTCCTCTCATGGCTGAATGGAAGTCTAATGAATAACTCAAAAGAATACTGCAGGACCAAGTGGTCAAAGGTAAGTATCAACATGCAGTACAAGGAGAGATATTTACATTAACCACAACTGGACTGCTGACTTTTTGCACATAATACTCAAGATCTGGAAACATATTCTGACCTCTGACAATTCAGACAAGTCTTTGGTAACCCTCAAATCTCTCTTTTCCACGTTAGTGACATAGACTAAACCCACATTTCTGAAAGGGTCAGCGTGTATTATCCTTCTCACCATCCCAATCCTCCTCACAGCCACAGCTGAATGAAGGTCTGACAGCGTTCTGACGTCTGAACAAAGGTGAAAATGCATTTCTATTAGAGCTGGGAATTGAATTAACTCTGTGAGCTCCAAAAATCCACCAGTGGGTTTGAAAGAAGGAAAGAATCACCAATGACACCATTCATCACAGCTAGAAACTGCCACTGAAGAAAGAATCCCTCAGTTTTTAACTTAAATAGTTCTTGACTGGCTCCTCTGTGGTGTGCATTCCATCAGGAAATATAACCAAATCTAAGATTAAAATTACAAATTGTGAAAATGTACTCTACATATGTTATTTAAAAGCTGCCAGGAACAAACCCAGATTCTGTCAAAAACAAAAAATTCTGTACTCTTCATCGAAACCAGGAAGTCATTAGTGACTCTACTGTCACCAACCATCACACGACAAAAATTCAGGGACTTTTTAGCTGCTTTGCAAACAGACAGGAAACAAACACAGAAACAAATTAAAAATAATTAGTGAATCAGCTACAGCAGGGGTGTTAAACGTGTCCAAACTGGCCCTCCAGAGGCCCAGTCTGGCACACGGGACAACTTTGTGTCTCATTTTTGTAATATTTTGTCTTGTTTTTGTTGTTTTTTGTCTCTTTTTTGTCTGATTTTTGTTGCTTTGTTTCTCATTTTTCTCGGTTTGTGCTTCCTTTATGTCTCGCTTATGTTTTTTGTCTTATTTTTGTCATTTTGTGTTTTGCTTTATTCGTTGTTTTGTGTATCGTTTGTGTCACTTTGTGTTTTCTTGTCTTGCTTGTGCTGTCTACTTTTTGTTGTTTTGATTCTTACTTTGTCTTTTTGGTCTCGTTTTTGTCGTTTGTCCATTTTTTTGTCGCTTTGTAACTTTGTTGTCAAATTTTTTTGTCTATTTTGTTGTGTTTCGTGTTTTTTCCTTTTTTGTCTCATTTTTGTCAGTTTGTGTCTCATTTTTATAATACTTTGTCTTGTTTTTGTTGTCTTTTGTCTTTTTTTTGTCTGATTTTTTGTCGTTTTGTTCATAAACACTATATTGTTCGGTTCCAGATACCTCTGTCTAAATGCTTTGCGCCTTTGTAGAAACACTGTGATCTGTAAGTTGTAATGTGTAAATGAAATAGAATTTATTTTTCTGCAGAAATTTCAAGTTGTTCATAACGTTTTGTAAAAAGATAATTCCTTAAATGTGAACATTTTCAGAATGTACTTTTTTGCATTAAAACAAAGAAAAAATGTGGAGTTGTCGTTATTTACAGGATATTATGCTGTGATTTTACTGGTCCGACCCACTTGAGATGAAATTGGGCTGAATGTGGAACCTGGACTAGAATAAGTCTGACACCTCTGAGCTACAGTATGTAGAACCACCATTTTTCTATGTGTATACATACTGATTTCAGTTTCTTTTTTATTTTTGTAGAATGAATAATCAAAAAAACTAACTTTTCTGTCGTTCTTTTATGATTTAAGGTAACTGTGCCATACTGTACAGAAGACATTTTTGAGTTCTCTTTACCTCTAGCCATGGCTGTGCTGTTTCAGAGGGGGTAACATGACTTTATACTGCAGGAAAAAATGAGCTCACAGTGAGTAAAAATGAGACAGGAGCAAATACAGAAAACACCCAGAGACTGTTTGGGTTCAGAGGGTTCAATGAGGATTTTCTTGGCTCAGAATTAGCATTTTGAGGGGGGACTACACTCAACAATAAGCATGACCGGTCTATACATACAATAAAGGCAATGAGTCTGTGCCTGTGTTTCTGGTCTTTTCTGACCATTTAGGGAACAAGAATGTATATTTTGCTTGACTAAATGAAACCTCAAAGGCTAAAACTGGCTAGAACAAGTGTATTTTGCAGTGGTACTGGCTGAAACTTATTTGGGCGGTTGCCAGAAAAATCATCTATGCAGGAAAATCTCTAAATTAAATGATACTAAACTACAAGCAACTACCTGACAAGTTATACAAACATTGAACGAAGCAGACCCAGGGAGTGAGCATATGAGACACTACAAATAAACAGCACTACTAAAATGTTTTTTTTTTATGTGCAGTTCTGTGGTTCAGCTTTATGGTGTATGGAAAAATCAGCAGACTGGGATTAACCTCAGTCAGTCAGAAGACCTGTAAACATAAATACTACCCACACCAAACAGGACGTCTGCGTAGGAAAATGTTATCAGGAAACTCCCAAATCTCTGAAGCTGGAGCTGTCTTGAAAGCACAGAAGGGAGAGTTTTCACAACAACTCCTGTCCCAACACAAGCACAACTTCACCTGAAAGTATATAAATACAGGATACTAAATGTTATCATGGATTAGTCTTCAGCAAGAGCCAAGTCTCTCCAGGACGATTTCCATTATGTAGAGAATGAATGAAAACCTGGTGGAGTTTAATTAATCTGATCTTATTTATGGTTATGCTTCGTACCCAAAAATAATAAAACATAAAAGGACATTTGAAGTTAATGGAATGAAAAATTGACAAAATAAACACTGGTTTGGTCATTTAAAGCCTCAGAGGAGCCGCTCAGTAGCCACCAGGAGACTATTTGTCCAACTAGTGACAGCAAATATGTGCAGCTGAATCAAAGTTTCCCAGGGCATTGCAAAAAGTGAGGCTGCATGCTCAGCAAGACCTCGCTGCGGATAAAAAAAGAAACAAAGTTTTCAGCATTTTAAGACCCTTAATCCATACATAAACAAAAACTTAGGCTTCCCACACAGAGCTGAAACACTCAACTAGGCCAGGACCATAATTAGAGGCCAGACCGGAGCTTTACCTCAGTAACGATGTTGTTCTTCAGCCCTTCCGTCACGTTGTAGTCCCATCCAGCCTCGCAGTCCACCACAGCTGCCTGGCTGCCGTTGGCGTACTGCTTACACTGGGACGGGGCCCCGCTGTCCCCGGGCCTCTCCCCCTTCTCCCACGGCAGCGAGGCATTCAGCACCTCCGGCGAAGGCAACGGGCCCGGTAGGTGGCAGTGGTGGTGAGGGGAGAGGGTGATGAGGGGGTCCGAGGACAGCAGGAAGGCCAGGAAGAGGTTGGGCAGGATGGAGAGGGCGATCAGCACCCTCTGCTTCTTCCTGCCCAGCGCCAGCACCATCACCTCGCCCGTGGGAGGCAGCGACGGCGGGGCCGGGATGGACGAGGAGGACGGGGCGGGGGAGGAGGGCACGGGGGAGGAGGGGAGGGATGGAGGGGGAGCGGGACACGGGGATGGGGAGACCAACGGCGGCGAGTCTGGGGATGTCATCGCTGAAGGTGCAGGTGGAGGAGAAGGTTGGTAAGAGTTGTGGGAAAACTCTGTAAACAAAGACATCAATAACAGTGGTTAAATGGTTCCTGTTTGGACACGTTTCACGGAGGACATTGTTACATGTAACAGCAGGAAAAGCACAAGAGTAAATAATAAAATCAGTGATAGCTGAATGCCATTTAGCAGCTTCAGTTTCAAGGTCGTCACTGTCATGCTGACATGGCTAACTCAAACGTTTGAAGAGACCCATAAATACTGTCAGGAGAAATACCTCTCTGCTGCCTACTGTGACAAGTTATACTTCTTTGGGTGGGAAAATATTGGCTGGACGAACCTCTTTTTGACTGTTGAACTAGCAACTCTGCACTAGAACAATTAAAATATCTGCTTAAAAAAAGACATGATGGTTTTTATTACACTATCTTGTGTTTTCTCACGTCCTCCTGTGATCCGTCTCCCTTCAGAATCATAGATGATCTTTCAATTACTAAAATGTGCCTCAAGGAGATGAGGACCGAGCTTTGGGAGGAGCTTAAAATAAGGAAACTCAAGTGTATCCTGTAACCGTTGCACCTTCATGTCATTGTTATGAATGACACTAGAAGGACAAATTTCTTATTTGCCAGCACCTTTCTGCCATAACCTCGCTGGGAGACGGTAGGATGCAAGGAAAAGACCTGAAGGAGGATGTTGGCATAATGAAAATCAATCACTGACGGTTTAAACTCCAAATAAACGACATCCTACATTTCCCATGATGCAACTCTAGGGCAGCTTTCATCAGATCTCCGGTTTGCTTGTTTCAGTCACAAGTCCAGATGACCCTGAGAACATCACTGTGATAGTTACTTTAGATCTTTCTATGTGAAATCAGTTTAAACGCTCAAACAATGAAACTTCTGACAACACAGTGAGTTTACACTGAGTTGGCTGCTGTGTGAACATGTTGTAGATTAGTAACCATTAAGTACGACTTTTATCCTGCCTTTTAGAATAAGAAGAGCTCATGAGACAATGACTTTTGACACAGTGAACAAAAATCTATGGACATAATCTCATTCTGTCCATCCACACCAAACTGAAATCAAAAAAGTTCTATTTAAATAAGGCAACAGAGTTCAAACTGAGTAAACCTGAAAGATGCAGAGCAATGAGATAACACAGATAACAGGTAGGGGTGTGGATTGATTACTCATCTCTCTCAATATTGAGAACTTTCATGCTGAAAAACCTCTCTACTGTCCACCCATTTTACAGGACTGTTGTGTTTTCCTTTGCATATAGACATTGTCAACATAAACTGATGCAGAAAAGACACAAATTGATGCATAAAAATTCACTAGAATGCAGGAAATTAAGAGTTTGATGCTCACAAAAAACGACGTTAAAACGACATCTACATCCATGCCTCTGTGCTTACTTTAAGTGTGGACACACCAGAGAAAAACTTTTAATCATTCAATCTAACTTCTGAAGCACAAACATGTCCCCCGTCCAGCATCCAGCCTCTGAGATGAGACGATTTGATGCTTTCTTTTAAAATAAGAAAGTAAGATGTTCATTTTTCACTATTTTTTAACATTTTATTCTTATTTGGTGAGAAGAAAGGTTAGTATAAGCCCTTGATCAGAACCACAGGTTATTTATTAGTCTCTGTAGGTCTAACAAAGCTTAATAGGCTCTGTCATGTATAAATCCCAGGTTGATACACATGTTTACCAGGAGAGAAGAAGGGCTGAGAGCCCACAAATTGGTGCATAAAAATTCACTGGAATGCAGGAAATTAAGAGATTGATGGTCAAAATTTCCAAAAGACGACGTTAAAACATCTACATACATGCCTCCGTGCTTACTGTAAGTGTGGACACACCAGATGATGAGAAAAACTGAAGAATAACAATAAAAACTTCTAACTTTTAATCATTCAAGCTCATTTCTGAAGCACAAAACATGTCCTCCTTCCAGCATGCAGCCTCTGAACTGAGAGGATTTGCTGCTTTCTTTTAAAATAACTGGCTTTTCAAGAAGCATGATGTGCATTTTTCACTGTTTTATAACATTTTATTATTATTTGGTGAGAATAAAGGTTGGTATCAGACCCACAGGTTTCTATAGTGTCTAACAAAGCTTCACAGGCTCTGTCAGGTTGCTGTGCATGTTTACGAGCAGAGAAGGAGGGCTGAGCTGCTGTCTAAACGGGGTACGGAGCCCTGAAATGGGCTGTTTTCAGATCAGTGTTCCTGCGGGCTGGAATGCGAACACACTGTGCTCCTCTGTCGGTGCACATGGTCCTCCTCCAGCCGTGTCTCCCCGCACAGGGCCAGGAAGTCTCGCAAAAAAAGGAGTCCCACAGGCTTACATAAGAGAGCAGGGGAGAGGACGTGGAGGGAATGTAACACCCGGGGACTGGGAGGACTGACGCCGACACGGAGGAGCGGCGGTGCGGGGACGGAGGGGGGGAGCAGCTGGGCCACCTGCCCGGGAACACAGCCGCTGTTACACCAAAACAAACACTCACTTACCCGTTAAAACGCTGCTAAATGTGAGCCCGAATCCTACTGGTCTCTGCCGAACATCCTAAACACGAGTTTCGCCGCATTCACCGGATCTCCTCTGCGCCTCGGTGCCAGTCTGCAGCATGGGCAGACATTTCTGTACCGGACAAACTGCTGGAGTCTCTGAAGAGCCGCTGCTGGCCGCTGACACGAGCAAGGACACCGGACCGAGCTAGTCCCGAGCACCGCTAGCCTCTCCGCCGCTCCGACATGTGATGATGCCCGCCGGGGATGCTACACTCCCCTCCTCCTACCGTCGCTGGCTTTTGTTGTTCGGTCCAAGTTTCTGCCTGCCGACATGACACAAAATAATTAAATAACGCGTTGCCGTGTCCGACATCACCTTAAAGGGGAAACGCGTCGTAGGGAGCAGGTCATGAACAAAGAGCGGCTGGAAAAACTGCGGAGAGCAGCCTGTTTAAAGGGAGCAGCGCCACCGGCGGCTCACTTCGGCAAACATCGGCTAAGTCCGTCAGAGAGACGTCCCCTCGTCTCACTGCTGCCGAAGATCGTGTATGAAGAGCGAGGAGATCACTCAGCTGTTAATCCAGCCTTTGCTCGGTTGATTCAGGAACAGCAAACGCTTACAACAACTACTATTACCACTGGTAGTAGTAGTAGTAGCTGCAGCATTAGTACTACTATTATTACACAGTGAATCTTGTGACTCTGCCAAGGAATCCAGCGGAGTTGTGTGACATCGCCATACGATTGTCCCTCCGTCTGTTGTTCCGTCTGTGTGCAACATTACTCAAAAACGGATAAAAGGATTTGGATGAAATTTTTAGGAAAGGTCAGAAATGACACAAGGACCACCTGATTAGATTTTAGCAGTGATACAGCTTATAGCCTGGATCCACGAATTTGTTAAAGATTTCTGTATCATTGCCAGATAGTGGCATGGAGTCACTGTAACCATGACAACAAGTGAACACTACATCAGCTGCCTGCTGACGATCACATGATTGCGATCCTACTACAAACTGACCTGAGGACTTATCGGGACTTATCCCTCTGACATTTTACAAAGAGCAATTGATTATATTGTGGGGGTGTTTCCAAGTCACATGCATTCCTGCCATCCTACATATTTAGGTCACACAATTCATGCATAACACAGCCTGTGTTCAGCAAGGCAGGCACGTGGGGGGGGCTGAAGCACCTGCCCCTTTGTCCCTTGATGCCCAAAGTGCCCTTTTGTCAAAGTTGTTTTTTTAAATTTGTTTAATTTTATTTAATTTTGTTTTTTTTATTTGTGTGTGTGTGTGTGTGTGTGTGTGTGTGTGTGTGTGTGTGTGTGTGTGTGTGTGTGTGTGTGTGTGTGTGTGTGTGTGTGTGTAAAAGCATTTGAGGCCCAAAATAATAAATAAATATTACAAAAATAAAATTAATAATTCAGATCTGACCTCGGTCGTCACATGATCCACGTAGACGTCCCTCACTGTCCAGATGTTCCCTGCAGCTCAGCGCTAGCGCCGCTAGTCTAGAAACCGGAGACCCGAGGGAGGACTTCAACAACTGCACAGGAGGCGTAACTATTTTCATGAACAGTTTTATTGGACACTAAAGGGAGTGCACAGAATCAGTGTCAGAGTGAGACACGTGTCTCTGAGGACTCTCTGCAGCAGGAGGCTACAGAACATGTCTCTGTCTGCCGCATGGTGGAGCCATAAATCATAGAACAACACAAGATGTAACACTCCAGCTCCATAGAGCAGCCTGCTGTAGAATAGTTTCTCCCATGAGTCTGACTGTTTCTATCTGTGATCATTTATATGTTCTTTTATGCGGCCATTCTGCCGCTTCTTGTCTGTTCAAGGCTACAGATTTCATTTCCCTCTTTCATCATTAACAACAGGCTGCATGAGTACACTCATAAGGCTCATCATCTCAACTAATTTTGCACTGAATCATACTCAAAATACAGCCAGTTTTCTCATGGACACAGACAAGATGTGGTAATGACTGTTCAGCTACACTTGATGGCACCAACACGGTTTATTTTTCTGGTCGTGTTGCAGCAGACGGCCTTCAGTGCAACACTTGGACTCCAATAAATTTGAACGTCTTAGAAATATTGTGCATCTAAACTATATGAGGCCTTTATGCACCAAACATCACGGGTTTTTATTAACAAGCAACTTAATAATGACATTTATTTTAACAGAAAACCCTTGTTAGATTTTGTTTCACATCATTGTCTGCTGTTGTGATGTCAGCCACAAACCGACAAACTGATGGTTTCCACTTCCCCTCTAAACACCAAGAAGATGCAGTATATATATATTTTACAGAACATGGACAGTTAGGAGGAAATTACATAGAATTTTCTGAAAGCTGGATTCTTTAGAAACATTTACCTTCAGAAAAAAATTATAAAAGGCCCCTTAACTCCCCACAGACTGTCCATAAATGCAACATTCTTTCTTACTGATCTCAGTAGTATTCAGAAGTGTAATGTAACTAAATACATTTACTCAAGTACTATATGTACTTATGTGCAAAGCTAAGGTGCTTCAGTTGAGTTTTTTAATGCCACCTTCTATAGCTAAGCAACTACGTCTCAATATTGGAGGAAAATATTGCACTTTTTACCACTCTTGTCTTCAGTTACTTTACAAATAGATGTTTTGTACCCCAGGAAATGTGATTTGTTATAAACTGAACCACAGGACAGTTTAGTGGAGCTGAAACAATCAGTCAGTTAATATATTAGTCAGTGGCAAACTATTTTGATACTTGTTTAGAACACTCAACATTTTCAGAATTTTTAGAAACCAGTCAACTGATTAACATAAAAATAAAAATAACCAGCTGATTAATTCTTTGGGCTGCACAGTGGCTTGGTGGTTAGTACTGTCGCCTTGCAGCTAGAAGATTCCTGGTTCATGTCCCAGCCTTCCTGGGATCTTTCTGCATGGAGTTTGCATGTTCTCCCTGTGCATGTGTGGGTTTTCTCCAGGTTCTCCAGCTTCCTCCCACAGTCCAGAAACATGCTGATGTTAATTAGTGATAATAAACTGTCCGTAGGTGTGAATGTGAGTGTGATTGTTTGTCTGTATATGTAGCCCTGTGATAGACTGGAGACATGTCTTTGTTCTAAGTCAGCTGGGATAGACTCCAGTCCCCCAATGAGGATTAGGCGGTGTATAGATAATGGATGGATGATTAATTCCTTTTAAAAAATCTGCAACTAGATTCCAGAAGATTTCTACCTCAACCAACTAAATCAGTAAAATCATTCTTTTACATGAATGAATTCATAATAATAATCTCAACATACAATGTAAAGCAGTGGAACAGCCACGGAGGTCATACTAACCTTAATGCTAGTTCTACTATCCTGCCTGTTCCCTCAGGATTGATAAAGCATCTATCTATCTATCTATCTATCTATCTATCTATCTATCTATCTATCTATCTATCTATCTATCTATCTATCTATCTATCTATCTATCTATCTATCTATCTATCTATCTATCTATCTATCTATCTATCTATCTATCTATCTATCTATCTATCTATCTATTGTTTTTCTGTACTGTGTGTTTTTATTTGTAGTTTTCAAAGGATATTTTTGGGATAATTCTAATATACTTTTACTTAAGTAATATTATCAATGCAGGATTTTTACAATGTGAAATTGTTCTTTTTTTCAGTAAAGGATGTCAATATTTGCTCAACCACGACCATCATGACTGGAAATGATTTTAAAGGTGTGGTGGGAACCTGAAGTGAAGAAAGCCGACATCAGAGTTGTACTGGACGGCCTCTGGTTGTAAATACGCGTAAATGTAAAGGTGGAGAGCAGAAGTACTAAAAATGGGGTTAAAAAAAAGAGTTCATCCTTCCCGTATTTGGACAAGATCTGCTTGAGTTTGTATGTTGATCTGCTCTGGAGACAAACTCAGTCCTGCTGCTGCATAAACTCTTTGATTAGCAGCAGCTAGAAGCCTGGAGCTGCTGCAGTCGGTGGGGTTCAGATGGTCTGCTGCTGTTGAGTAACTCGCTAGGGATTGGGTGAAACACGGTCTTTCTTCACTCTGTGGAGATGTTGCAGTCCTGGGACCACAGATTGCCCCACACAACGCTGCGGGACATTTCATCAGACACGGTCACACAAGAAATCTTTACTTGTCTCTGAAGACATGTCAGGCTGGAAGAAGCCTTTGTCACACTTTCACTCTGCTTTTAAAAGAGGAGTTCACTGAAACACAACAGGTGTCTGCAGATTAGATGGCAGAATCCTAAAAACAGCTAGCTTTTTGTTCAACTGTTTATTAGTATTGCTGCATTTTTCAGCCTTTTAGCCCATGTAATATGCTTTTCATCAGTTATTCACTGTGTGTTAGATCCAGATTATGTGTGCAGAGCCGCACTCTGTAATAAAATCTGATGAAACCCTCAAACTCAGCGCCTGGATGTGATTAGATTTGCACAGCCAGCAGCAGGAGCACTCATTAAAGTGGTGTTTGATGATTTGTAAAATTGCCTATAAACATAATTTAACATCTTGTTAATATCGTTTTCAAGTGCTTTTAAGTTTCTACTAAACCCACCAAATGCTCAGTTGTGGTCAGTAATAATGATGTTAGTGACACATGTTTTATTGTGTAACAAATCTATACTGCTGAGAATGTGTTTTATAGGAATATTAACACTAGTTTGGAGTCACCCAGACAATTTCATGTTTTCCATGACTGTTTTTCATCAAATGAGTTGCAAAATGAATAAGAAATATAGTCAAGACATTGACGACAACACCATGAGCTAACACAATGTAGCATTAGAACACAGGAGTGATGGTTGCTGGAAATGTTCCTCTGTACCTCTATGGAGATATTCCATTAAAAATCAGCCGTTTCCAGCTACAATAGTCATTTAACACATTAACAATGTCTAGACTGAGCAACTACTGCTGCACATACATGGAAGGATTCCTCATGGAAAAATTGTATTAGATATTTTATAGCTTCAAAACAAAAGTCCAAACAGACTGGGACACAACCTAAATGCTGGAGAGGATGTGGCTGCCGTAAAGCAGAGCATACACACATATTCTGGGGATACTCTATTCTTAAACCCTTCTTGGACAGTGTTCATGTCGCCATCAGTGTGTACCAATACTGAATTCACTTGCATGTCCAAGCTGACCTAAAGGTGACCGATATCTCCTAAAAATCTTTAAGGCAGCGAGTAAAAAGGCTATAACAAGGTGATGCCTACTATCGACCAATGGGCAGCAATAATCACAAACATCTGGTGTATGGAACGCATGATTTTCAGGTTAAGACTCCAAAAGGATAAATACGATACTCTCTGGGAAAAATGGGACACGTACCTCGCAACAAGAGGCGATAACCTGCTTTGCTTCTGATTTATAGTCTATAAAAACAATATTATTATCTTTTAGACTCCAGTATTGTGCTCCTGTCCTCTCAACCTTTGCTGTTGTACACTTGTTGATGTGTGTGTCTGTGTCTTGTTCAGCTACTGTCTGTAAAAAAAAAAAAAAGAACTTTCAAAAAGCAATGTCTAGACTGTATTTCTGATCCATTTAATGTTATCCTCGTTGAAAAAACACAGATTTTTTTTCACAAATACAGGCATTTCTAAGTGACCTCAGACTTTTGAAGGGTCGTGTACATGCAATATATTCAATCTGAGAGCCAAAAAAGGACTTGGGAAGGGAACTGAATGTGAGTTTTCTTTATTTCAGAATCTCATACATTGGTAAGCATCTGGCTTGTTGCCCCCACCCCCCTCCTGTCTGACTCCTATCTCTGGGTCCCTTCACTGCCATCACAGCCACAGGAAGGCCCTGGCAGCCCGAAACACTGATATTATCTCTACGCTCCTCATCTCCGTCCTCCGCTGTGTCGAAATCTTGCCCATCCCACAAAGGGAAACCGCTGGTGCACAACGGCCCATGGCATGACGTCCGTTTCTGTGGGTAGACGAGTTATGGTAAATACTGAGGCAGGCGTGCGCCGTGTTCCCCGATGAAGGATGCAGTGGAGAGTCAGTGACAGTAGCAAGACCTGAGGTGGAGTTATATCACACCAGTCATTAGCAGGAAGTTGCAGGGGGACATAATGCGGTAGTAAAGGCTATTTGAAGAAGCACTGAACCAAAGACAATGGCTACATGTAGGCTCAAGTAATTATGAGTTGATTTGTGAGGCTTTAACAGTGTATAAAATTCTAATAGACAACATAAAAGGTCAACTCTTTCCATATTCAAAGTGATTTCAAGTAATCCCACACTTTGTTAGTGGCAGATGATACAGCATTTATAGAGAGAGAGACACTTAGATTTCATTGAATCCTCTAGAAACCACAAGTTGTTGGGTAACTCTATTGGGCAACAACACTTACAATCAGCTCAGACGGCGACAACAAGTGTCAGGTAGATGAGGAGACAGTGTTTATTCAGTCGAATCAGGCTGAGGCTCACAGTGGACCTCTCTGTCTAGGGTCTGTGATGACCTCTTCCATCTGTATGGAATGAATCTACAATGAAACTCCAACCTCGAACTTCAATAAATTACGGAGGAATTAGTTTTATTAGTACAGTGCATGCATTATATTCACATATCCTCAATAACAGCCTTAATGATTACCCAGAGACTCACTGAATCTCAGTGGACGAGCAGAATGGAAAAAAGCGATGTTCTTGAGTATAAATGAATAAGTTCTGGTATTGATAGTGACCTTCATAATGTCGTAAAAGGCTTGTACAAAGCTAAAATTTCTTGCTTTCAGGTAAAAAAAAATCATGATGAGCTGGTTTCTGTTTCATTTGGAATGAAGCAAGAGGATGTACTTTAATACTCTTATATGAACTGTTTTGTTGTATTTAATTCAATTCATTTCAAATCAGTTTTACTTATTTTGTGCCAAATCACATTATCAGTCATCTCAGGGTCACTTCACATAGTAAAGGGAAGGCCTTATGATAATATATCATAGAGAGAAATCCAGCGAATCTAATCATTTTCTTTAAGCAGGCACTTAGCGACAGTGTGGATGACTTCATGCTGGCTGCAGGAACAGAATCATTTGCAAAAAAAGTTTAAATATTTTATTTTAATGGAGTAGTACAGTACCATTCAAAAGTTTAGAGTCACTTAGAAATGTCCTGAGTTTTGAAAGAAAAGCATTTTTTGATGAAAACAACATCAAATATATCAGAAATACAGTCTAGACATTGTTAATGTGGTAAATGACTATTGTAGCTGGAAACAGCTGATTTTTAATGGAATATCTCCATAGAGGTACAGAGGAACATTTCCAGCAACCATCACTCCTGTGTTCTAATGCTACATTGTGTTAGCTAATGGTGTTGAAAGGCTAACTGATGATTAGAAAACCCTTGTGCAATTATGCTAGCAAAAGAATCAAAAGTGTGAGTTTTCATGTAAAACATGAAACGGCCTTGGTGGCCCCAAACTTTCGAATGATAGAACACATGGAGATTCATTATTAATAGCATTACAACACATTTTAGAAATCAATGTGAGCAATAGAAGAAGCTTATTTTAGAATCAAAATTTCATCAAACCACTATAAAGTACACAGGTTCTTATCTTGGTTTGGTCTTCAATGAATATATGAGCTAACAGTTCCTTCAAAAAACATTGTAATAATTAAGTGGTGGCTCAGTTTCATTGTGTGCTGCAGGAGTGGAGGGTTTGGAGGACTCCTCAGATAGTAATGCAGTCCAGAACCGAGCCACACATGTGAGGATAATAAATTTACCACTAAACAATCTGTTGACGGTATTATGGGATGGCAGCCATGTATTGTAAAGCAGAGAGGCGAGCTGGTGAGGTTGAGGAGCTGCCGTGTTTAACTGAAAGAGGAAAGACTCATCATAAAGATCTTTAACTGGGATCATACACCCAAATATCTGCACGATTTTCCATTCCTGGTCTGAATTCAATTTATAGGAATAACTCACAGTGTAACACAATGCAGTGAAACAAAGATATATAAGGAACATATCAATCAAAGGAGGAGATTTGCAAAAAGATTGGAAATTACATTCAAACTGAAAATGATTTATTTACAGAACCGTGTATAAGAATACATTTACAGAGAAAACAAATATCCCTGAGTGCTCAGTTAAGAACTTGTACTTTTGCAACTGAGAAAGGCTGATAAATAAATATTTTGTTTTTGTTTTTTATTTTTGCTGATCTTGAGGTTGACTTTTTAATGTGGAGACTTTTACTTTGGCAAGATTTCTGTGTTCTGTGGCAGCTGTGAAACAGAAACTGTGTCCAATATATCTGAGCATTTCTGTCTTGAAAATAGAATGTGTGGAAATCTACTCTTTTTGGAATTTGTGAAACTGTATGTGATTTGTCACAGGGCCGTCCAGGTTATTGTAAAGCGTTGTAAGCCCCACAGAGACTGAACAACCAAATAAAGCCATATTTCACAGAAACTAAAGAGACTGTTGTTTTTATTACTGACCCTCCACATATGCTTGTATTTTCTTAATGCTGTTACAATGTCTGTTAAGGGTATTCAACCACTGTTGAAGTTTTCTTATTATTTTGGATCAGGGTTATTTTGATTTGACTTTCTGGACTAAAATTCCCCCCTAAAAACGACATTTTTCATGACATTTTTCATGTCATTTTACCTCGTTCTTCTCTGCAAAACTGCTCAGATCTGTCATGTTGCGTAATGAGTGAACAGCCATTTTCAAGTCCAACAACAAATTCTTCATTGAAATGAGGTCTGGGTTTCTGCATGTTTACCACATACATGTGTCATATTCCTTCAATTTCTAAATGGTGGATTTATATTCCAAGGGATGTTCAGTGACTTGGAGTTTTCTTGTATCCATCCTCTGATTTCTATAACCTTTCCACGGAGTTGCTTGAAGTGTTCTTTAGTAAATATCTAACTTTGATACATAGAGATGAGTTTTAAAGGGTTTAATGAGAGGCCTTTAATGTTTTAAACTAAATTTCTGCTGTACAAAAATGTAAAGCTGGACATAAATTGCAAAATTAAATGAAGACGGCTCGTACAGTCAGATGTAATGTCCATCCAGTTTGCTATTAAGCCCACAAATATCTCCGAAAAATCTCAAGGTCATGACCTTAATGACCTCAGTAGTAGCTATAACACTGTCAATGTGTTGGGGTTCTTCTCCTCACAATTTCACAACATAATAACTAACCATTTTCATATCTAACATTACATTCCACTCAAAATAATTAATTTTCAATCTGCTCCTCGAGGTCACTTTTCCATTTCCTAAATTATGACAAATGCTTGCCTTCATAGTGAACATTTCAAAAGAGCAATAAGAAGCTATTAACTTTGAGTGTTGGAGGACCTGCCTGGACGCACCAGTAACGACTGTGAAGACTATAATTGAAAGTTAATGCCGAGCAGAAATGTGTTCAGATGCTGGACTCCCCTGCTGCTCCCTCCTCAGCTCCCTGCATGTGTCGCTGTGACAGGATGTGTTTCAGAGTGTCCAGCTCCTGTGTCAGCTGTCCTATCCTCATCTGCAGCTTCTGGTTCTCCTCCTGCAGCTGCAGGGCCCTCTGCTGGGTCAGCAGGATCCTCCGCCGGGCCTTGTCCCGGCTCTTCCTCACCGCGATGTTGTTCCTCTCCCGCCTCAGCCGGTACTCGGCACTGTCCTTGCTGATGCTCCTCTTGGTCACCGGGGCTCTCAGAGTGGGCAGCAGGAAGGGAGAGAAGTCCTGCAGCCAGAAGAACAGATATGTTTAAGCAGTGGGATGACAGTTAACCCTGGTGTCGTCCTGCGGGTCAAACTGACCCCTTTAAGCATTTGAAAATGTGGGAAAAATATATATTTTCACGGTGAAACTTCTGAAGTCCACATTTTCAACATTGTTGGGAAATTTTCGAACATTTTTTGGTGGAAAAAAAGAAATGTTAAAAAATGTTTCTTCAAGAACATTCACAAAAAAAATCCAGCAAAAATCGCTGGATTTTGGTTGATTTTTTTGTGAATGTTCTTAAAGAAAATATTAGAAATTTCACTGATATATATATATGTAATCACTTTAGATATTTTTAGGATTTTTTGGCAGCTTTTTTACTCATTTTTGGAAAATATTAACAATATTTTTCTTGCAAAATTTGTTTTTTTAAAACATTTTTTAGATAAATTTTTTAAGGGCAACTTTTATGGAATTATTGGAATTTTCTTCCTGAAGGTTTTGCAAATTTTCAGAAATTTGAGGATGTTTTTGCTGAATTTTTTGATTTTTTTCAGACAAGGAAACAATATTTTTTGGTGCCCATAAATGAAAACAACAGGAAGGTTGATGTTCTTTTATCCTTTAATCAGAATCCTCTCTCACCTGCTGAGTGCTGCTCTGGTGGTGGTTGGTGCTGGACGGGCTGGAGGTGTTGGTGAGGCAGGACGTCGTGTACGGCAGGTACGACAGTCCCATCATCTGCTCTGCCACTCTGTCATCACCGCCCCTCATCAGCCCCTGAGAGTGGCTGTACGAGATCATGTCCATCTGATTCATCTGGTTGGTCGATGCAGCCTGGTTGGAGGAGACGGGGTTCAGGGTCTGGCCGTGGCCCTGACCCGGGTATGAGCTCACCCACTCCTGGATGACAGAGGACACCCTGGAATCAGACATCTGGAGGGGGGTAAACAGTGGAAAAGATCTGGTTTATTGTCCTCTTTAATTTTTGTTTGTTGGAAAAATAGAACAAAAAGACAAGAAGACAGATATTGCAGTCATTAGTTGCTATGCAGGTTGAGATTTTACATGTAAAAGGCACTATCTGATGATCTTATTATGCTAAATGTTTCCTGAATAAAGCAATAAAACCATATATATATGTGTACTACCTTTCAAAAATTTGCAGTCTCTTAGAAATGTCCTTATTTTTGAAAGAAAAGCATTTATTGATGAAAACAACATTAAAGTAATCATAAATATAGTGTAGACATTGTTAATGTGGTAAATGACTATTGTAGCTGGAAACAACTGATTTTTAATGGAATATCTCCATAGAGGTACAGAGGAACATTTCCAGCAACCATCACTCCTGTGTTCTAATACTACATTGTGTTAGCTAAAGGTGTTGAAAGGCTCATTGATGATTAGAAAACCCTTGTACAGTTATGTTAGCACATGGATAAAAGTGGGAGTTTTCATGGAAAAGAATTGTCTGGATGACCTCTAACCTTTGAACGGTAGTGTACAAACACACACATACACAGTTACAGTTTTCTGGATTTTCACTTAGTCAAGCATAAATGACATTTTTGTTTATCAAATTGCAAAACACAGACTTATTTCCTTAACTGTACATGCGTTGTGACTACGGTTGTGTGTAGTTACTACCTACTGTGAGCAGGATAAACCCGGTCATGTATTGTTACCTGATGATAGATGAAGAGGTAAAACTGTTCTTGACCAACTACTATAAAAAAGTGAATCAGCTGGTAGTAATAATAATAATAATAATAATAATAATAATAATAATAATAATAATAAATAAATACATTATGATATAATTCATTATGCTGAAGGGGCTCACTCTGCTTCATATCGTCTACTTTTACCCTGCAGTTTTAAAAAATATTTTGTTGACTATGTTAAGAATCCCGGAATTGTACTCACAAAGGAGGTTTTGTTTGTGTGTGTGAACATTCCCTAAAGAAAATTGCCTCAATATTTCTTACTTCATACTGCATACAAATACAAATTTCTTTGCCTTGCCACCCTACATCTTACCCTCTTCAGATAAAGACACTCAGTTAAAAATCTGTTTATTTTAATTAGGCCAAATCATTGTAAGTACAGATCAGAAAATATTGTTACTTTCAGTATATGGTGTTTGTAAGTGGGAGATTTTTGCACTGATGCAGTTTAAATGTAAATGTAGACTGGGCAGACATTATTTTCTAACAGACTCAATTCAGTCACTACTTAATACATGAACTGTTGATTGTATTTTTCATATTATTGTATGATGAGTGAAACAAATTAGTTCTAGAGTAAAAATAAACGTAGTAAAATTGACTAAACCCTTGGCTATAGCTGGTCCATTATTGAATTAATTAATCATAAACAATTTCATAATAAATTCATATTTAAAGCTAGGAATTTGAATATTTGGTGGCTTTTTTAGTCTCCTATGACAGTAACTTTCAGCATCCGAGTTTAGAATTTTCTACAAAATAAGCAATTTAGGTCTGTAAACCCAAGCTGTGTAAAAATGCACATTTTTCTTTCTGTTTCTTTCTTTCTTTCTTTTTTATATTTTAAAGGTCAAAAAAATCAATTAATTGAAAACATAACACAGATAAAACCATAAACAAATATTAGACATAGTAAAGCATTACCACAAACAATGTACACCAGTTTAAAAATCTGATAATAATAATAATAATAATAATAATAATAATAATAATAATAATAATAATAATAATAATAATAATAATAATAATAATAATAATAATAATCATAATAATCATAATAATCATAATAATAATAATAATAATAATAATAATAATAATAATAATAATAATAATAATCTATAAATGAATTGAATCGAGTTTAAAGCTTTAATTATCAATATTCCCCCCTTATTCACATTTTGTTTTTAAATCTGTATAAGCAGTACTAAATACAATTTTTTTTAAACGCCACCTCTTTCTTTAAAAAGTGATGAACTCTCGCGATTGTAGTCACTACATAAGACAAATGTCAAAGGACTAATGGTTTTTATTATTGTTTTTTTATTCAAAGGGTCAAAGATACATTTACATTTATTTACTGTCTGCACTAATTTCTTCACACACTAAGAAAGTTTTAAAGATGTGACTCACCATGACTTAACTCTCCACAAACTCTCAGAATATTCTTCAGGTTCTCCTCAGACAGTTTGAGTGGAAATGACAGACAGACAGACAGGTACTACTCTGATTATCACACCATCTCTCTCTCTCTCTCTCTCTCTCTCTCTCTCTCTCTCTCTCTCTCACACACACACACACACACACACACATACACACACACACACACACACACACACAAACACGCACACAAATATGACCCAAAAAGTACAGAAAAAATGTAGATTTGATTCACAGCATATCTACAGATTGTTTATCTTTTAACACCTGGTAACAGGAAGAACGTGACAGATTGCATTTATGTTGTTTATTTATTTTAAACTTCTTAAGATACTTGCATTCAACAATTTTAAACAGCAGGTCATTGTAAACAATTTCCGGAATAATAATGGATTAAAGTTAATAGGATTCTGATAATATATTTCCACTCATAACTTAAAAGTAACTTTTGCACAATTTGCTATTTCAACCCTCCTAATTCAGCCACACTTTTGTCCTCCTGCGGTTCCCGTAGTTCACAATGAAATTAAAATGGCTGCTCCTGTTGACAACGTGAGTACCATCTAGCTAGCTGCTTCATTATGAGCTTTTTATTTCATCTTCCAACCGCAAATGTTTGCATTCAGACCATTCTGGCGAGTTAATGTCTATAATAAAACCCTCCTCGATACGGTAGATTTGTAAAAATGGGCGATTAAATAGTTTTGTTTGTAAAGACGTGCTAACCAGCTAGCAACTAGCTTCAAACTTCTTTCTCAATCTCAGCTAACATTTCAGTGTGTATAGAGCTTACGGATTCAGGTGTTGTATGTCTAACGTGTCATTTATTTGTCTTGTAGGATTTAATTGAAAGTGATTTACCCAAAGCTGTTGAGCTGCTGAATAATCTCACAGAACAGGTACGAAAAAAACATGCTGTCTTTTATATTTATTTAATAATCCCATACAGAGGCGTTGTTGTCATCTTGTAACATTTGGGATCGAAAACCCCCAAATCTTAGCATTTTAATGTCAAAGTGCACAAGTTACTTTGGCGTAAAATGAATATATAATGGAAAACAGTTTCTGTATACTCCGCCCATGTTCCAGAGTGAGTTTAGTACGTCTTACAGATTGTTAGATTTGAATAATAATTCATTTTAATAGTAATTTGGGTGACTGAACCTTCATGTAGTCCAGGAGCAGAGACGTTGCTGCTGTTTATGGTATAAAGTTCCCCTAAACAATACCCTAGATAACTAACTAATCATAATCGGAGCAAAACTGCTGCTTTGTTTAGTGTTTGTCTCCAACAGCTAATGACTGTCGCTTTCGCCCTCTGTGCTGTTTATGCATCTGTGTTGGTGCTAAAATGTAGAAAAATCCATATTCAGATTCTGTCCTGTGCTGCTAAAGCCCAAGTTTAATAATGCCACTGACCCCATATAATACTTGTAATGTTTCCTAGTGGAGATTCATACTTTCTTTCTTTCTAACAGTAATACTACAGGGACATTTGGATCTATTATAGTTCTGTTGTTAGATTACAATCCAGCTTTTGTATTTTCATTTGTCCTAACTGCTGAGGCTGACCCAGGACCTGTAGATCTGAGGCTTCACCACAGATAAACAAATGTTTCTCTTTTCTCTTTAGGTGGCCTCAGTCACAAATCATGTTCGTGAGCTGCTAACTAAAGTCAAGGATGGGGCGTTTAAGACGTCAAAGGTGAGTAAAGACTTCATGAGAGCTGTGAATGGAAATCCTGACCAGCAAGGCTCCTCGGGTTCATCCTTTTGTTAATTTAGTTAGCTGTTTTATCAAGGCACTCCTGCATAATTCTGTAAGACAGGTTCTTGTCTGAAACAGGTCCTGTCTTAGCCTCAATATGTTCTTGTAAAATGGTAAATACTTTAGTTTACAATGTGTTTATGAGGCAGGGTTTTTCCAACACAGGATTTATTTTTCACCACCCAGAGAGAACAAACCTCTTCAGCTCCACAGGAAAATCACCAAAACCAAAATGATAGGAACAAGAATGTTTTGTTAATTGGGGTTTCATTTACTCAAGGATAATAGACATTTTTTTATATCTCAAATTGTAAATCAAGTAAGGTTACACAGGCCAGGGATTGACCAAATATCATATCCAATATTGAGCATTTTTCTGACTATGAGTATATAATTCTTTCCTTTAAATTTGCTCATTAGACTCTTATGCAGCTGCCTCTCTTTATCTGTACTCACCACTTGAGCAATAATTGTCTATTAATACTGAACAATGTTTTAAATAAAGGGTTTAAATTAAACATCTGTGAAAAAATAAGTCAAGAAATGAACAAAGTTTTGTCTTGAAGTTTGTGTTACTCTAAATTTTGCCACCAATATTTTCTTTTTTATAGTGGATGTGTATTTGTTGTAAATATTAGTTACTGTTTAGATAGATAGATAGATAGATAGATAGATAGATAGATAGATAGATCCCTGCTCATTGGAAAGGACTTTTAGACATGAAAGTATGCATAAAGGGGCAAAGAACTTAACATCATTGTGCCATGCTCTCCACTTTTATCACCTAACTACAATAATATTTGATCCAAGTCCTGTTAGGACCGTCTAGAGCTCGCTCTGACTCTCTATCCGTCTTCTCTCTCTGCAGGGTTTATCGTTCTTGGACCTTCGATACCATCTGCTGCTCTTCTACCTTCAGGACCTCACTCACCTGATTAGCATCAAAACAGAAGGAGGCAAAATAAAAGAGAGCGATGCCTTGAATAGAGTGGTCACAATCAGAACAGTAAGACAATATAAAGATAGTGCTGTTTATTCTTATCTGTCTGGGTGACATGTTAAATGAAACCTTTTTTCTTTGTCTTTTTTTTTTAAGGTCTTGGAGAAAATGCGGCCGCTGGACCACAAACTGAAATACCAGATTGATAAACTGGTGCGCACAGCTGTGACTGGAAGTTTAGGTAAGACTGATGTCAGTGATCTGATTGTTGATATGAAGGACAAATATCAGACTCATGGTTTTTTTGTATGATGTGTAGTCATCCGCTTTTTATCGGCTCAGTGATGTCTCATTGTTTTGTTGATTACAGCTGAAAACGACCCACTGCAGCTGCGTCCTAACCCTGAGAATCTCATCAGCAAAGTAAGGAATGAAGAGCACAGCCATTTTAATCCCTCTTTTTATTTGGGTTGCCCAGTTTCTCACTAATTCACTTTCATTTTTATTAGGTGTTTGATACTGTTTCATATTTACCCTTAGATGCATGAGTGATTGAACCCTACACTCATACATAAGTGGGTCAAAAATTACCCTTATAAGAATGTGTGTTTTGTGTGTATTCAATGTGTTTTATGCCATTTTTGTCAGTTTGGTGAAGAATAATAATTTGTTTTATTGTTTATATTCTACCTTTGTCCACACAAAAATGATTTCATGTTTGAAATGTGTTCATTTTTCACTTTATAACAGATTTTGAACATTTTGATGATTGAAAAAGAAGAATGTTACACAGAACAGCAGTAGAAGAATGTCAGTGTCCATTTTGTAGACATGTTTCTACTCTTTTCCTCCAGCTGTTGCTCCAAGTTTGTGCTCTTCATCACCTCATGTATGATATTATCAGTGATAAAGAGCATGGGGTAGTAATACAAATATCAGAATTTTTTATAAAAATATAAAAGGTAACTTAAAATATTTAATGGAATGATATCAAGAACATGTTTTTTGAGGAAAACCTGGAAAATGAAATAACTTTTCATTCCAAAGATATTGCAAGAAAACGACCTCACTGGGTCATTTTTGACCCACTTATGCATCTAGGGGTTAATTAATGTTAATGTTTGTTCTTTGCGTTTCATTGTTTCAAGAAAGGCAAATGGACAAATTGTAAATACAGACTGTTTTTCTTTGTGTGCTTTTCACCCAGCTGGGTGACTCTGGGGAGTCTGAAGATGAAGCTGAGACCAAAGCAGCCTCAGAGAAGAAAGCAGCTCACTCTAGTGGCAGGAAATATGTACCACCAAAGATCGCTCCAATGCATTACGGTAACATCAGTCATATCTGTAACTGGAGCTTCTCATTAAAAACACCAACCAATACTGCCGATATTTATTTCATGTTGAGGTTCATTCATTGTTTGGAAGGAAGCTAACCTCATACCCCCTAACATCCGCATAACAGTTTGGGACAGTTACTTTAGAAGATACTCATTAATGCTGTTTTCACATGTCGGTAACCCACATTCCGACCTTTTTCCTCCAGAGGGTGACATGACAGAGGCAGACAGGAAGAAGGCCCTTGTGGAGCGTCAGCGACGAGCAGCTCTGAGAAGCTCTGTGATCCAGGAGCTGAGGCAGCAGTACAGCGACGCTCCCGAGGAGATCAGGGACAGACGGGACTTCCAGAGCGAGAGGGAGGGCCGCGAGGAGCTGCACAGGTTCTCACATGCTTGTTATTCAGAACGCAACAAAAGCCATATGTTAAGTTACTTTAATACATCTAGTGGTATGTGTCCCATAAAGCCATGTTTGCACACAACGTTTTGCAGGTATCTTGTCATCTACCAGCACCTTCCACAAATGAATCTTAGTACTCTTGTGTTTGCCAGTTTTTGTTTCCCAAGCGTCCTTGTTAAGTAGTTTTTTCCTCTCAGGAAACATTATGAGGAGTCGATGATGGTGCGTCTAAACATGCCAAAGCATCAGAAGAACGCCAAGAAGAGAGGCATGATGGGTATGTCCGGCCAGCTCAGCGGCATCACACACTTCAGTGACATCTCAGCTCTGACGGGCGGCGAAGGCGGACAGGTGAGTTCTTCCAGGAACATTGAACGCTGCTGCTGGAGAACAATCTTCAATCCAGACGTTATTTGATTTGGGTTTGGACTGATGTTTCCTGGTAGTTTGGCTCAGGTGGAGCAGAAAGTGAAGACTCCAAGTTACCCTGAGCTTTGGGCCCATGTGTTGGTTGGATTGTTAATTGAATTGAGACTGGACAGGCTTAATTATTTACCCTGACTGTCATTCAACTTGGGCTGCCTCCAGCACACAGTTATTACTGGGCAGGAGACGTGTGTTTTGAAGGGGTCTGGCATGTTTAACTTGAAATGCTAATACATGTGGTTACCTCTGTGACTCAGTTGTCTGCTGCAGTGTTTGCTGGCAGCCTCCCCAGGTTTGGCACACCATCCTTCTCTGTTCTGTTTCCTGTCTCAATCCACTGTCTGCTGCCATTAAAATTACTAATGACTTGGACTAATGACCGTTGAGCCTCTTGCTGATAAGTTTGCTCCACTGGGTGCAGATGTGGAAAAAAACCTTCAGTTAAGAGGACTTGGAAAATCCATGAGCTATGTTTAGAGGTTGTCCTGGAAAACACGAGAAGCCACAAATAGATGTCGTTAACAGGCCCATCTCCGAGCAGCATGAATGGGAACTTTGTTTCCTCCCTTAATTTTGATTGCATTCTTAAAGTGGCTGCTGGTTTTAATGCATTTTCTTTATTGGTGCAGGATGGGGATGGCGGTCGACCCAAGAAAAAGAAGAAACTCATGAAGAAGAAAACAAAAAGAAAAGGTGAGGACATTCTAAATTAGAGTCAATCAACTCCTCTGTTTCTTAAAGTTTTTTTTTTTTAAATCAACCAGTAACAATTATTGTTGTTCTCATTTGGTTTTAATGAGAACAGTTTAAATGCAGCTTTCAAGGTTAATAATCTTGTATCTCTTTCTCCTGCAGCTTTCAAGAAGCACAGATAGATCTGAAGATGTCAGAAGACTTGTTACCAACACGTTGTCTTTTTAGTTTAGTTCTTTTTAGCAACACTGTACTAAAAATTCCCCACCGGTTGCTAACATTCAGTGTTTGGAATAAACATCTACTGTTGACTCTGATTTGTGCGCCACATTTGTTTATTACCATTAGAGGGCAGTCATGTTGCCCTCTTGTTAGCGTAACAATTAATACAGTCACACTGGAATGTTTAAATAATTTCAAGATTCCTCTCCTTTTTCTGGACTAATTAACCCCCTGTTAAGAGAGCTGTGATAATGTAGAGAAAAAAAAGATGCGAAACACATTACGACCTAAAATTGAACCCAGACAGATCTATAGACAGTTGCTGAATAAACAGCCAGATGTTGGTGAGACACTCCAGTACATTGAGTATATAAACTCAGCTTGTAAATGGATTACTATAGGCCTTTTAATGTCACAGTAAGGAAAGCACAGATGCACTAAATAAAATGTTTAATGTGTGCAGCTCTGTCAGTGTATTATTTCAAGCCTTTAAAAAGTGATTGTTTTAAGATTAAAATGTTGGTGTGGCGTTCCCAGTTCCAGATTTCTATGATTTGCTCCCAAACAGTGATCTCACTTTATCGATACTAAATGATTCATTCTAAAAAGATGAACACATCTGTTATTCACTAGAGGACCAACAAAAATATGTCTAATCACCACTTAGAACTCAGACGCAGTTTCATTTTTACACAATGTCTTTATTTTTTTTTCCTAATTACAGACTCATGGGTTAAAAATAAAAATAAAAAAAGCAAAACATTTGTTCAAACCCACTCCCCCTTTTCAAAAAGAAGAAAGAAAAAAAAGGTCTCCACACAAATCCCACCCCTGACTTTCCCCGCCCTAAAATAACAGCTCCGACCCACTCCTTTTTTTATTTTAATTAATAATCAATGCTGTTAGCTCATCAGCCTTCCTCAGACAAGCCGTGACTGCACTGCGCGTCGTCAGAGAAAGGGGGCACCTTAAGGTCCGCACTGTACACCCCAAAAAACACCCTCATCTCTGGTCCTGCCTTCCTCACTCTCACGCAAACTTGCCTGCCTGCCACTCAGCTATGTTGGCTTCAGCTCTCTGTATATAAATCATGTGTTGGGTTGGCTGCCTGTTTAGTGCCATCTGTACTGCAGTGTGTGTGTGTGTGTGTTGAACAGGTGTGTGTCGACAATGTGTGTGTGTGTCGTATATGCATGTCTGTGTGTGTGAGAGATCTGACGTGTGAAAAGGATTAAAAGCATCATCAGCGTTTGCTGTTGTAGTAAATGCCCCCAGCGGTGGGCCTGTGGTCGCCCTGCCCCCCTCCCCCGCCCCCCCACACCGACAGGATGGGGTGAGTGTGCATAGCGGGAGCAGAGAGAGAGAGAGATGCTGCGGAGACAGTGGGGGGGGCCGGCGCCACCTGGGGAGGGGTTGTCAGCCTCCACTGGTCCTGAAACCTGAAACGACAAGAAGTGGTCTAATATACAGAGAGAGGAGGGGGGAGGGAGGGGGGGAGAGACGGGAGACAAGGTGCACAGAGGAGGGAGGGGGGAGGGAGGAGATGGAGGGGGGTTGCGCGCAAAATAAAAAGTAAAATAAAATAAACTGATGCGTTTGAAAAGAATAAAAAAGAGCAGTGGCCATGCTGGAGTTGGAGTATGGAGCGGTGGGGACATGGCAGCAAAAAAAAACCCACCCAGGAGACAAAAAAATAGATATTATACAGGTAGAATCCCACTGAAAACTGAAGGTCCATCACTGTCCAGAGAACAGCGGACAGCCAAAAACATATCAAGGCGGGATGAGCCAAAGAGGAGGAAGGAGGGGAAAGACAAAGCATGAGTTAGAAGATGCAGGGAGGGTAAGGAGGGCAGAGAACGGCGGACACAAAAGGGGTTGAGAGGGGGTAGGGAGGTAATGATATACTCCAAACCACAAACTTAACACAACAAATACTCGATAGCTAGTGGAAGTTTCACATATGTATGCTACATTAAAGAACAAAAATAATGAACAGTATTTTTTTTCTTCCTCGTTGCTGTTTTTTTTTTCTTTTTTTCTCTTTCCTTTTGGTGGTGGTGGTGGAGGGTGAGTGGGTGGGCTGTGTTGGTGATGGTGTGAAAGCAGGAGGTCACAGCCAGATCAAAGGAGACACATCTGCAGCCTGAGATACCATCATCTTCTCCCTTCCCTCCCCCTCAGCAGAAAAAACAAAGAAATCTGCCACCGTATTCTCCCCCCAACGGCCAACGTATACCTTACCAGGGGTGACCGCATCAACCTCTGCACACGCACGTTCACACACAATCTCACACTGCGGCCAGTCAGTCTCTCTGTCCAGGAGAAGTGTTTGGGCTTTTTTTTTTCCTTTTTTGTCTTTTTTTCTCTCTTCTGGGGTTTTCTTCTTTTATTGTTGGGGAAGGGGAGGACTTTCTTTCATATTGTGTGTGTGTAATTATTTTTTTTTTTAATGGGAACAGAGAGGGGGAGAGGGTTGATAGTAAGGGAGTATTGGGGAGGGGAGGAGGGTGTTTAGTAAGGGGAATACCACGATGTTGTTCGCCCTCGGCCCCTGGAAAAGAGAGAGAAAAAGAGGGTGAGTTTTTTTCTGTTTGGCTTAAGAAGACGGACACCAATTTCCTGGTGTGATAAGATATAATATAAATATGAGTGTGTGTGATTGTGGGCAGAGAAAGGGTCAGAATTTCAGTCCTAGACATAAACTGAACGGGGAAAGAATAGATTTATTTGTAAAAACGGAAAAACAGTGTGTTTAGGACAGTGTTCACAGATCACTAAATAGACATACCATCTTAACGGTATTGTGCCTTTGATCTTACAAGGTGTCCTGTTACAATCTGGAAGAATAAATAGACTGGAGTGGTGAAAGAAGCTGAAAGCAGCTTTGTCAGGAGAGGAAAAGTGTTTAATTTCCAGATATTAGGATAAAATGATTAGTGTGTGGGCAGTGAGGGGACAGCAAAGGCACTCTCTCTCCCTCTTTCTCTCTCTCTCTCTGTGTCTCTCTTGTGCGAGAGCCGCCTCTGGGGTCACTGTGGGGAAAGACCTTGAGGACAAACAGCACCACATATAAACCCCCAGCAAGACAGTGCACACACATACATACACATACGCACACACAATTCGGGGGACAAGACTCACAACTGCACACTCAAAAGCCAGGTAGCAGCAAGCCTCTCGCACCACGCTGTCTCCCATTTCTCACAGATACACCGCACTCGGTGGCGACAAACACACACACACACACACACACACACACACACACACACACACACACACACACACACACACACACACACACACATAAAAAAAAAGGGCCACACTGGGATTGAAAGTCCAGCGGTTGCTAGGTTAGATGCTGAGATCAGGCTGCAGTAATGAACCCTCGTTTCTGGGAGTGAAGCTGAAACTGAGTCGGAGGGTGTGTATGTGTTGCGTGAGTGGCGATTCATGTACATGCAAGGACACAAACAGCACAAAAAAACAAACAAAGAGGTTCTTCCACATCACGGGTACAGTCTGTGTGTTGTCTGGCGCCGTCAGAATCTTGGCATTTCACCATACCAGCTTGGGAAGATAGCAACAATGAGAGGCTAATTTCTTAAGTGCATGTTAACATGAATGACTGTCTTTGCTCACTGGCTTTCAGTCAAGGTGGAGGGACTTTCAGGTGCTAGACAAATACCACTCTGGCTTTCTTGTTCTTTAATACTATTAAATTCTGGCAGATGAGACTCTACTGAAGTGTGTGCAGAAAACACTTGCCAAAGCCGTGTTAAAACTTCACTTGTTACGAAACAAAGCCAATCGACACACACACATCACTTGGACTGTAATTCCACACTCGCAGCCAAAGCATTGCGAAATCTTCCCAAGCTCACAACAGGTCGATGCAAAGATTCTGACCCGACCACAAGTTTGTGTTCACTCTGGATTCTTTCCCTACAGTAAGACAAGGCACCAGTGAAACGTGTTATTTGGTTCAGATCGCGGCCTGATTCTGTTCAGCTGCGGCAGTCTTAAATAGACCAGTGATGAATTCCTGATGTAGCAACCAGACAGCTCTTCTGCTCTCCACTGCACCAAGCGATCAAGGCCAGTTCAAGTGGAACAACTCTTTGCATGCTAATCTCTGTGGGTGATTTTTACATATTAACCAAAGCTCTCAGATAATGAGAAGACATACACAACAAAATTATCAGTAAAACCCAAAAAAGTGTGTTTTCTGTGGTTTTGAGTACAATTGTTGCAGTCAAATGACTAAAAGTGACTACAATCACCTGACAAATTACAGATAACAAAATTAAAAATTGTGACTGCTAATATGTAAACTCTTTAACAACAACTGTTGAGATTACTGGGTGTTTTGCTACTCTGCAGGATAAAATGCTCACTTTTTTTTTTTTTTAAAAAGACGTGACTTCATTGCTTCTTCCCCTACACACACAAACCAATACACTAACTTTAAACTTTTGGAGTCCAAGAAAATAACACTTAAAGGCCCTTTTCACATTTCCAAAATTGTAGTAAGTACCTTACCTAGTGAACTCCCCATTTGGATCAGTACATTGATTTAATATCAAAACCCCTCAGCTTCTCTTAAGTCTTTGTGTGCCTTGTCCTTCAACGCAGGCCAAATCCCAGTGAGTAAACTGGCAGGGTTAGGGTTTCTTGGTATGTGTGGGAGTGGCTGAGTAAGTACACAGACTGATTAGAGAGATTCTGACCTTGAGGTTCAGACGCTTTCTCACACAAAGGAATGAATAGAGATGTAACCCTTTCTTGTGGGTATTTAAAGACAGCCTGGCTGAAATGGGTATTCATTGTCCAAATACTCAAGTCAAGAGCAAAAAATGAAACAACAGAAACTCGTGATAAAATGGACTGAACTCTGGCTTGTCAGAAGAACTCGGCAAACTGATTAATTGTTGCTGAACATGTTAGACATTAAGTATTAAACAAGAGCCAAACCCCAGATGCTATCAGAATCTCTCAGTCTTAAATCTTAGTCCATGTGTGAGGAAGCTGGCATGCTGAGCAACACATTTAGCAAAACACCTCCTCTCCCAGCCTCAGCAGAATAGAAAACCAGATAGCTCCACAGATAGAGCTCCACCATGGGGCCTCCATGGAGTTTCCTTGGAGTTTCTTTGTAAACACTGAAAAAGGAAGGCTACAAATACTAACCAAAGCTTACATAAAGACACACTAGATGTTATGAATTACACCCAGAATGACCTATCACTAGTTTTGCATCATCTGATTTAAAGAAACCTTGCATCTGTTGATTACAAGGCAATTACAAAAAGCTTAATCACATACTCTAAACACTCTCAGTTTGACAAAGCATAGTAGAAACGGCTCAACAAAGACTCAGAGGACCCCAAAGCAGAGCTCTGCAGTGAAGCACATCCAAATTATGAGATCCTGTCTGATTTCACAAATACTGTGTACAGAGACTTGCCAAAATCCCAATGCACAACACTTAGATCACCACCAGGCTTATTCATTTTCTCATATGGAGCCCTATGATGATAGACAGTACTGATGTTTAACCTGCTCTATCAAAACGCCACAACCACCATAACGTTGTCCAGCTGCAGCAGATTTTGACTTTACTATTGATGAGATGCAGCAACTAACACCAAACTGACAAATATTGCTGTAAAACGCAGCAATGCTTCAGGTGACTGTACAAACCATCACACTGCGCAAACCTCTCAGTTATGCAAAATGACTGGCATCCTCCCATCTCTCCATCATGAAAAACATCAAGTGTAGGTGCTGCACCCTTGCACCAGTACCTTTCCGTTACCATGAAGTTTGCAGAAATTGCATTGGCACTGACCCAAACACCGCTCCGACTTACAGAGTGCATGTACAGCCTGGGAAGAATAAACTGTCGTGCATGAGTCTATCGGGCTGCATTGAAATGGTCATATGTGATGCGACATGCCATGAAGCCCTCAGTCCCACAACTGATGTCATGTGGTTTCTAACCTAGCTGCATTGTATGTTTGTGTACCTGTCTCATTCACAGTCTCTAATGCCATCTTTGTCTCTGGTCAAAAAAAGCCTGATATTATCCAAGGATACAAATAAGAATTTATTTCATGTTGAGGTAGTCGTAGTGAAGAATTACAACTGATGTTCAAGTACATATCACAATGAAATATGCTTTTAATTTTAATGAATTTTATAATGCTTGTAGCTGCAGCAACATTTACACACTACAGACAGATGTCAGAGTTACTAATGAATGTGTGAAGACCTTTGGAAATCCCATCAGCACAGAAAATGATTTGCTTACTCTCATTCTATGCTTTCTTCCTCCATACTAACCGATCATTAATACAGAAAAATATTTTCCTCATGTCCAAATTCAGCCAAATCCAGTTTATTTTATGTTTTTACATACAAAACCCCTTTTTCCTACTTCATACTACCCTTGATGACAAAAGGAAAAAACTGGACAACAATTTGCGTCAACTCAGAGCGATGTGATGAATGTCTCAACCAGTATATTCTGGTTAGTAAACTGAAAATTTACACCAAGCAATTGGTGACCTGAAGTCTTGAGTTTACTTAAAATGAACTAAAACTGTCCAGTTCATGCCTTATAATTCCCGTCTCATTATTTTCTGCGGGTCTTCTTTTCGAGTGACAAGTTGACACTAACAGTGATTCTTTTAACAGGATTGCCTCTCCTAACCTTGATGTTCAGATTAACAAATCCAAAGCAGTACAAAGAGGGAACAGTGGTAACCCTGGGTACCATTGAAATATGACTTCAATTTTCTGTCCAGTTTTGTTTTTTCTATTATTCCAACATCACTTCTCTGTACTACAAAAAACTAAATAGATTTCTTTGTTCCAAAGCAGCTTCCAACTGTGGCTGGTCATGATGGTCTGTCGTGTTCGTCCTGTGCTGTCTTTCAGTGCAAACACAGTGACTGGGATGCAGTGCATGCAGGTCATGTGTTCTCCCCAGCTGTCAGAAGTGAGAGGTTTTGGCATCAGCTCACCTGAAGGCCCGTCCTCTGCCTCTGGGTGGTGTGTAGCCACTGTAGTAGCGTGCACGTGATGTGAAGCTTCCTCCCCGTGATCGGAACCGAGCTCGTGGAAAGCCGCGGTCTGTGGTGCTGATGCCTGGTCTGTTTGTTCTCTTGGCGCCCACCTGAGGACAATAAACAGTCACATAAACAACAACAATTCAGACTACCCATCTGATGCATTTTTAAAATTACACAAATCCATTCAAGCCAGAATCCAAACATCTTCAATAAACTGTCCCTTTACTTTGGAAATCCAACATCTGTTCAGCCTTTTATAGTTGACTGTATAGCACAGATTATAATGCCCCCAAAACATAAAACCCTTCCATTTAAACTTGCAAGTCTCACTATGCGGAAAACCTAAAACAGAGAAGCATAAACAGGCCACCTTAGAGACTTTTCTTTGGTCCAGCAGTAAGAATCAAAGTCACATACTAACCAATTTTTATAAAAGACCGTTTAGTAAATGCATGTCCACTCAGCCAATCAGGAGAAACGTACTAAACTTATCCAGAGTGATTTCAGCTAAATTTAGTCAACAGTAGACAACAGTAACTCTTTTCTTGTAGTAGTCACCAAGTATTATCCCATTTAGTTCATTTTGTAAATGTGCCGAGTATTCCGAGTTGGACAATTCATGATGATTCAGCCACAGTCTCTGATCACATGGAATCATATTTTTGCTACCTATTAGGATATAATTAGACTGTCACATTGCCCCTTTCCTCTTTCCTGACTAAAATGAGTTACTTTTCTTGCCATACTGACCAACGACCTCTGAGGATTTAATGTGAAAATGTCCAAGCTGCACGTAATCAAGAGGTTGAAAATCTAAACAGTTAAACATTTGAAAATCTCTTACCTTTATCTGCCTTCCTCTGAAAAGAGACTCATCCAAAGCCATGGCTGTCCTGACAGACTCCTTGTCTGCAAACTCAATATAGGCAAACCTGCAGCACAACAAAGAACCATTCAGCTACAGAAGTACTCAAAATAAACACCAGTATTATGAGTTGCTATACAACTGTTTACTAAAGAAATCTAACCTCCTTCAGATGAATATAATTTGTATAAAGCTCAAGTCATTTCTACTAAGGGTTAATGCAGCGTTTATATGCAAGATTCTAAACTGACAGCAACAGAAACCATCTTTTATGTTTGCTGAAATAAAGGAAAAAGTGTATTCAAATATTCATTAGATGTAGCCCTGACTTTTGTAAACAAAAGCAACCACATTTAACCTTTCACGTTTACTGAAAAATTGGGAAGGCTTCATTACTTGTCTTCTTGCTTAATGAAAACTGTCCATGTGTTCTTTTTTGTGATATATTTATTGGTTATTATTCACTATAAATTTGTCCAATGGTGATAACCTGTCATCCACCTCATAGTGAAAAGGTAAAGCATAACGTTGGTTATTACCCCTTTGGATGCCCTGTGTATTTGTCACAGAGGATGGTGACTCTGTTTACTGAACCGCAGCCATGAAAGTGAGCCTCAAGCTCTTCTGCCGTGGCACCGTAGTCCACCTGAAGATAGAAAGGTTAAACATCAAAATACAGCCATCACCAATGCCTAGACATGTGCACTTAAGAACAAAGCATAGTACTCCTGCAAGTGTCTAGTATAGTTCATTCATATATATATATATATATATATATATATATATATGTATATATATATATATATATATGTGTATATATATATATATATATATATATATATATATATATATATATATATATATATATATATATGCAACTTTAAGCTTCTTCGACATGAAAACACAGTAATTGTATTTAAGAAGTGATACAGAACCTGGTCAAAAGTCTTTGATAAATTGACTAAAATTACTTTTATAAACTTTTCCAGATTACTTCTAAATGTAGAACATAGTAACTGTTTTATGAACATTAACCCATTTATCTCTGCTGGTGTGGGTAGTGTTTTACAAGTCAGTTAGCAACTAGACCGAGTGCTATAAAAGGCACGATCTGCAATATCAGATTCCCGGAAAATCAAATTGGTAGTTGGTGAAATTTCTTAATACTAGAGTGTGTCTGTGTGAGAAGAGCACTAGTGAGGGAGGCTATCAAAAGACTGAAAACAGAGCTTTGGGGCTGAGATTAGAGAAAATGCATAAAACAAATGTTGCCTTGGTGCTTGACCGGTTCACAGCTTTATGGCAGAGTAGCATAAAGAGAGCACTAAATACTGCCCTTGGGACTCATTTTCCAGTAAGATAGTGAGGTAACCTTAACGGTTAAGCAACCAAGTAATTAAATTAGTCATGTAAAGCATCTCCAGAATACCCTAAAGTGAAAGTGGATACTAATAAAAGCCAAAATCTAATCAAGTATTTGTTGCAGGACAGACCAAATGCATAAAGCAGATATCTGTCCATACTCAGAAAGTAGAATTTTATCTGGTGCCCAAACACACAAAATCTGAAAATTCCATAAGTGAGATATGCACTGTACATTATGATACAGTGTCAACACATTTTTCCTGAAACTGAGCATTGTTCTCCGATGTCATCTCTAAATAAAACACTACAACAAGAGACAACGCATAATGTGGCCAAAATAGCATTAGTATGAGACAACAGAGTCACTCACATTTCCGACATAAATAGACCTGCCATCTGCTTCCATCTTTTCCTCGATGGACATGATGACGGGGCCAACTGCACAGAGGAGAAAGGCGGCAGAACAAACATAGATGAACATCGAAATATTTCATGAAAAGACAAGCATGGAGGAGTGGTTTAACAAGTACAGGTCTAAAGTCCACATTAAATTTCACTAAATGAAAATTTGTGCCGCTTTGACACCATTTCCTATGTAATGCATAATTGTGTTCATTCATTCTTTCTCTGTCTGTACAGTAAATCTATTGCTTGCATCGTGGGTTCAAGATTTAGTACGACCCTTTCTTCTTTTGCACATCAGTCTTAAAAGAGCTGTTAAGGAGATTTTTGTCGCAGTTTATCTATTGTTTAATTAACATACAACTAAAAATGCTTTTAAGAAACCAACTCATGCACCAGTTACTGAAAGAAAAGACTTATTCTGGCCTTAAACTAACTTTCAAATCAACTTTTTAACCTCAGCAGGCCAAATCATGACCCAATCTAATAACCAAGTAGTAAACTACCCATATTGTAATGTACATATTAAATTTAATTTGATAGATTGCAATAAATAAATTATGTTAGAATGCTTTCCCTGGGTGGGCACAAACCCGAGATCTTATATTATTGTGGTGTTTTTCCTCCACTGGGTAATTTGACAGTAGAACAAGATAGGAAATGTTAACAGATGGGGGAAAAAATAGAGCTGGTCTACCAAAAAAAAAAAGCAAACACACCTGGTGGGGGGCTGAGATTCATCTGTTTTTCCACCTCGTTCTGTAGCTCCTTCAGCTTCTCTGCCTCTTCCTCCATCTCTCTCACCCGCGCTTTGATTGCCTCCAGCTCCTGCAACACAAACACACATTTCATCAGAGCTGTCACTTCATTATGTGCACAACTCACTATCATATTAATCACCAGTGACATAATCAGAAATCGTGAATGACTGTAAAGCTGTGTGAATAAGTTCCTACCAACTAACAAATTTTCCACAAAAAAAAAAAATCATAGTTAACAAAATGCTGCCATAACACCCCTTTGAAAAACCTCACTGGTGAGGATGGTACAGTAGCAAGGATATGCTAAACTTGTGTAAGTAATGTGTTGATATCATAATATAACCTCAGACTAAAAAGATGCAACGAGATGCTTTGTTTCTGTCAGAAACGGAAAAATAAACATACAACTTCTTTCTAAAAATGTACTGTCTAACTGGTCGTGCATCTTTACTATGGTTACACACACTCACATCTTGCACATTACTGACTAAATTAGGCTGCAGTTGCCTCCAAAATCTTAAAAGTGGCCCCTAAAGCCATTTAAAAGAGCATCATCAGGCCAAGATACACTTTAACAGCCTTCAAAACACGGGATACAAATTAAAGTTATCAATCAAAGTAAGATGCTCACTTTTACGCATAGTAAGTCATTTTTCCATTAGTATAAAGCTGCCGTTCAGAAAAAGCATTTATAAGGAACACAAGTAAAAACATTTATCAACACAAGTAAATGGTAATCGGCACCATTTAGGCTGCATATTATGTATAAATACACGCACTGACAACAAAAACATGCATATTTCTCTCTGTCAAACAATATTTGTGGCTGTGAGATTTGAAGACGCCATATTGGCCTCTTGCACCTTACAATGGCCATTTGTCTTTTTTTTTTTTATTATTTTGACACTCCACAATCAATATTAAGAAAACTGATTTGTTGCTGCTGTTATACAGTCAAAATTCAAGGCGGCAGTGCTGGCACCATTATTTGAAACGATGGCTACCATGGACTCTGTGGTCAGAAGAAAAAAACCAAAAGCCACAAAACTAATACTGCCAAAATAATTAAATATTTCCACATTGAGCAATGGGATGGCTGTGTCCTCACGTGGGAGCGGACCCTCCTGTCTGACAGTGGTGCACTGCAGCACAGTGGGAGTCACTCCAGCTCAGTCCAGGGCTATTGCCTACGCCGACAGGATTTGGAATATAAAAGGTCTTTGTACAACTGGGTGCAGTGACACAGGCCGACCATATTAAATTCAGATCTTCTCACCACAGGGGAATAAAGGCGCAGTGACGCTATTTGGACCATCAGTCCTCTTTGCATCCATGTGTCTGATAATCTGTCACACCACACATCAACAACCTTTACACGATCATGCATGTGGAGGTGAAGCACTGCTGATATAAACCACCCAGCACTGACACGTTGTGACTCCTATTTTTTTTGTCGCATATTCAGTGCAAGCTCTTTCACTCCCCTCCCTTCCCATCTTCTCCTTGCTCTAGCAAAAACAGTGAAGGATGCAAACCCAGCCCCTCAAATACCGCAGCCCCCTTTCTTCTGCGTTGTTCGGTCTTAACAGCCAGACAACCCCTCAAAAACCCACCTGGCCATGCTACGCAGACACCACCTGGGAACATGCACCAGTGTGAAAGTGATGGAAAAAATAGGCCGACTCACGCAGACTGTGCATCTACGGCCATCAGACAAGATCCAGCGGCCGTTTTTTCCCGCTGATGCACGCTGCTACCCGTCGCCTTTCGATCCAGACGACAGTTCTGGTCAGGTGCACGTCTGCCCACCCTAGCTTTGTTAAAGTCGGCTAGCCTGTTAGCCAGCCAAAATCCCCGTTGTCCCATGGTAATAAATACAGCTAGCCTTCTAATAGTAATTAGCCCCGTGAGCTTAGGGTGCAAATGCCGCAGTTTATCTCGTGATTACGGCTGACAGGTCCGCTAGACATTTTAGCTCGCAGTAAGCTAACATTAGCCTGCTGCTGCTCGGTCATTTGCATGTGCATACATACCGGCGCTGAAAATGCAGCAGGCGCCAGCGTAGTGCTAAACGCAAAGGGAATAAAATAGTTCATTACCGTTAGCAGGTCGCCTTCTTAAGGACGTAGACTCGCACAGCGGGGGGCTAATGGCGGCGGCCTGTCCTACCCTCGCCCCTAACTGTCTCCTGCATCTCCGTCTCGCATTTTTTTGCGACAAGGATTCCCCCCGCAACGGCTGGAGCTGCTCCCTGGCGCAGAGAAACTGGCGTCGCTGTTGCGCCAATATGGCTGCCGACACCACGCATGTCACCACCCATTTCTACTGCACTGCGTGAACCACAATGGCGGTTAATATCGACCTGGCGATAGCAGTAACGCACACGGCATGTGACCCGAGATTTGTGAGAGAAAAAAACCTACAAATTGGTCGCCCGCATTCACGAACTACTCCGATTTGGTCATAACATGTCTTGGTATTCATGTGGGCTCTCACTGCTGAAACAATGCCCTTCACTTACCGGGTCTTCAATTGCGGCCTCTCCCTCTTCTAAGCCCGGTTCTTCGTCACCGACACCCGGGTCTTCCAGCTCGGGATGTCCGGGGTCTGAATCTAGTAGGGATTCCTCCGCCAGTCCGTTACCGAACTCCGCCATCGCCCTGTTCCAACTGTACCGACGCGCCTCGTGGCCAAACCGACGTTGCAGGCCCCTACTCACACACAAGGGGGTAGAGTGAGCGGGGAGGCGGAAAGAAAAAAACGGCGGAAAAACGCCGCTTAGTAAAGTTAAAATGGGGAATAAAATGCTAGCTTCGGTTCTAGCCACTACTCAAACAGCATGTCACGATGTACAGGGACTGCTGTTTCACGCTATCTTCGAGAACTTGTCCTAACTTACGACAGAGAACCTAGTTTATTTACTTAAACGTGTATATAAAAAAGGCGAGGACTCTACGCGAGAGCGGCGGCGTCCCTTCAGTTCAGAAATGGAAGCCGGGGGCGGAGTCATGTAACACTGCAGGCGTAAAACTCTCGATTCCATTGGCCAACGTGTGATTCTAGACAAACCCCCGTGCTGTCTGCCGCAATCCTATTGGCTTATCAGGCAGGACGTTCCGGTTCCCAAATCGCATGTGTGCCTTTAATTGGATTAGGTTTCTGTCAATCATATCTTTTTCAGTCATAAGTGAACTCGCTAGGCCAATTGTTTAGCAAATTAATTCCAGGCACATTTGAGTGTCTTTTATTTTGTTTTCTCCAGTGTGACCTCAGTGACCTTTGAAAAAATCCTATACAATATATGGTTTAAAAGTACTACTTAGGTAAAAAAAAAAAAAAAAATCTGATTATCCAATGGTCCTATTAAAATATTTAAGCCTCCATGACACAAAAAAACAATTGTCCCAGTTGTGTTACAATCAGACAGATACACTTTGTTGTTCAACTGATTTTATTTTTTTTCTGTATATCAAAGAAAGCATAATGGAGACCAAACACAAAAAAGGCAGGTACAAGTGAGGAGGAAAAATAAGCTTAATCAAAAATCTAACAAGTCATAACAACACTGCCACTATTATTGTTCAATATTCATAGGAATACCATACTCTTTTTGAGCAGAGAGGTGGCATTTAAAACCATTATGGATCAATAATAATCAAAAACAGTGATGAGTAGTAAGAATAAATCGTATAAGTAGTAGTACAGTTATAACAATAGTGATAATCAAAGTGACAATGAAACATAAGAGAATAAAAAGCAGATCTCCATAAAAACGTATCTAGTTTGGACAGTGCAACACCGTGTCTGTGTGTGTGTGCGTGTGTGTGTAATCCCAGTCTTGAGGTTCAAGCACTCCAGTCCTTGCTTTACACACAAGATACAGTTTCCAATTATTACTCATCGAAGGACATTTGCTTCCCTCCTTGTTTCAAAACCATGCCAAGCGACCCTTAATGTTGTGGTAATGACTGTGTACATTTGAAACGTCTGTAGCTTGTGCAAAAATTGTGGACTAGTGCAAGTGTCAAGCCGTGGGATGTCCTTTACAGTTTGCATTTTTACGAACACCTCTCCTGCTCTCTGTCGACCTAAAGATTGCTTTTTGGTTTTTGAATGACAGAAAGCAAAGGGAGGATTACTTTGGAATATCAGTTATTTTTAATATATTTCTTTACAAAAAGTTCATGTTTTAGTTTTGCATTTTGTTAAAACTATCAATAGTAACATTAATATACAACTTAAATTGAAGGAAAACATCTTTAGTATGTTATGTGTCCTTCAACACAGCACCATCTTATTAGCTCTCAGTCAACACATTTTATTTTTTCCTAATTTGCTTCCTAGATTTGAGTATATATTAGCCCCTTAAAGAAACTAGTAATACCCAACAGTCTCCCTTGTCATGGTTTCCAGATATAAGATCTCATTTCACAGCACATACATTACCAGAATCACTATCTCTGCTTTGAAACTGAACAAAATGAGGGAAAAACAAGGATGGGAAACAGCTCGTTTTAAGCCCAGTTCTCTCATTTCCAGAGGTTTGGCTTTTGACCTAAATAAAAATCCGTTATGCCAGTTTTTAATTGCTTCTATTTTTGTTTGTATAAATACTGGACTAAATAAAATGAGTACTTAACTTTCCTGTCTTATACACAGTATTCATGGCAAAGAAAATTTAGGAAATCAGTCTGACCCTCCGTGCCAGATGAGGGTGAAATTAATTCACCAATATTATACGAGGATCACCTGGGCTTGAATTTATATACCTGGTGGTGTTTCCTCTTAAGGCGGTCATATTTCTAACACACCTACAGTAGGTGTAAAAACATTTATCTTTCCCAACAGGCCTGAAGAGCTACGTTCCAAAATAACACACACATTTGGGGGAAGAGGGAAATTTACAGCATCAAAAAAAATTTGATGTAAAAGCAAGATAGCTGAATACAGTCCTTGGCCAAGAGAATGCTGACAACTTTACAGGCAGGATTTGCTATGCTCTAGATATAGAATATAACATTCAGAGATGTGCCCCCACCAAATAAATGGATGTAAAAACATTTTGGAACGAAACTCTTCTTCATTTACATACCCAGGTTTGATTTTTGCACAATTATTACGCTCGCATCTAAAGCACGTTTCATTTGATTAGCAAAAATCTTTTCTTTTTTTTTACGTGACTTAAGGCATCCGACATGCATCATTGTATCTTTCCATAAAAAGACACCTGCATTAGAATGCTTAAAAACATTTCAAACAATGTAAAATGTGTCAAAGTGCGGTATGCTAAAGATTCTACTTTCCTCAGCCTCTTTTTGCGCTGTCTATTTGGATTGTCGTGAAACTATGAACGTGGAAATGGGGACAATTCAACAGCTCTATTCTCTCTGAAGTACCTCTTTTATATCCCAAATGAGCAGACACAACACTCTTCAGATCACACTCCTGTAGCAAACAAAAAGGTGACTTACAATACCAGTTCTTCCTCTCCCAATGGTTCAGTTCAGTCACACTATATTCAATCTTTGCCCTTGAAGTGAAAGTAGGCATGAAAAAAAAAAACAATTCCACAGGAGCAAACTGGGAGTTATTAATGTGAGTATTTTATGTTATTATCCCAAAAAGTGTTTCCGGGCCCGCCACGGCCGCTGCCAAAAAGGAAACACTTGCATCAGTCTTTAGGGTAGAACAGCTCAAGCATGGAAAGTTGAGTGCCTTTACAAATTCTAGGAAGGAAGGTCATAGAAGTAAGGTAATACATAACCACAGGGTTAGGACCAAAAATGTATGGATAAAGTGTGCGAGGATCGAGGGGAACTTGAGAGGGTTTTATCACTTATCAGACAGCAACTGATTAAGTGACAAGCAGCATGGAAAGAGTCTGCTGTTGTATTCGATTCCGGGTGAACTCTGCAAGTTAATGGATATCGAGTCAGTGAAGGCAGAGCAAACGATAGAGGGTGCAGGGGGAGCCGGCGTCAAAAACTAAAGAATATTAGCTTTTGAGGATTAGTGCTCAAATTTGTTTATTAAAATCTGAGGAGCCCAAATGGGTCCAACAATAGTCAGTGTGCAGACCAATCCTGATCTGAGTCTTTAACTGTTGCTGGTGGCCGTCGCTGCAGGCAACTCGACGACGATCTCCCCTGCAGAACCGGAGCTGGTTACAGTAGTGGAAAGAGAGCCCGGCGCACCGCTGCCAGGTCCGCTGTTACCGGTCCCGTTCTTGTTGACGAGCGCCGTCGGCTGGCCAAAGTTAGTGGTTCTCAGGGTTGCCAAGTGACGTGGGGAGAAGACGTGGGCCCTTGCCGCGGCCCGGGATTCAAAGGAGACGTTGCAGGCGTCGCAGCGGCCCGTCAGAGTCTCCTTTGGCACTGGCTGGCCCGCCACTGGGGAAGATGGAGGTTCAGTAACTGTGAGCTGAACAGGCTTAGGAAGGATGGGCCGATTGGCTTTGAGAGCATTGTACTGCAGGTAGCTTCCTGAGCTCATGTCCACTTTCCCACCTGACAGAGGAGACTGAGAATCGGGAGTTGGAGTGAAGAGAAACAATCAGAGAGAGGGAGAGAGAAAAACTTTAATTTCATATACACTGAAGTCGGAATTCTTAATTTTAGACTGAACCAGGCAAGTGCATGACTGCTACAGGTGCATTTTAGTAGGTTTCTATTTGTGGTAGTAATTTAAGTCACACTTCTTATGTTTTTATAGATCGCCCAATGTGTTTGAGCAATACTAAATTGAGCAATTCACATGCTCGGGTAAAAATACATGCAAGTCACACTAATATACACTGTCAAATTTTATGTTTCTTAGAGTATATAAGGCCAGTGAAGGCTATTAACCCACTCAATCCCAAAACCTGCCAGGTGAGTGCTTACTTTGTGTTTTTTTTTTTTTTTAATGTAAAAAAGACGCAAGCATGCCACGGAAACATAAAAGTCAATCAAAAATCATCAGATTTTTAACTTTTCAGCAATTATAGCATAAAGAGGAGAAAAAACAAAACCCCTTTTTGCTACACTTTTCATTTTAAAAAAAAATTAACAATTCTAACCAAATTCTGTAAAATGTATAAATAAATTCTATGTACACCACAGAGAAGCTATTACTACCTCAACTGTGACAACAGTCAGAATTTCTGAGACTTTTTGGCTAAACTGCAGGTTGTGTTTAGGCAGAGCACATAGGAGATGAGGATGGAAACAAATTAAACTGTAAGAAGTTATTTATCTACAGTCTGTAGAGCCATTGTTTTTCCCAATGTTGATAACAACTGAGGACACTTGGAAAATGTTTTAAATGCTGACTCCACTTTTTCTTTTAAATGAATAATCAAATTCAACTTCAGTGTTTTCTATTTTATGACTTGTGGTGTTATAACTGTCACACTGCACAGAAGACATTTTCGGGTTCTCACTACTAATAATGGTTGTGTTGAAGGTGCTGAACTTTCTAATCCAATGCAAAAATGAGCCCACAGTGAGTAAAAATGTAACAGAAATTGTATGGGTTCAGAGAGTTTCATAGTAGCGCTCCTAAATGGCAACACTAAACTTACTTGTCAGATTACCCGTCACTTTACATTATCCATGAGTTTCTGAACTGTTTGTGCAAACTGCAAAGTATGGCTGAAATCAATACTAAGATAATGATATCTATACAACAAACCAGATGTGTGTATAATCACATTATAACCTAACTTGTACAACAAAACTTGAATGCATATTTTGTTGTCAGTTATGAATTGATGTATTTTGAAAAAGCAGCAATGTTTTATGTACCAGAGTATTTTTCTCAATGATCCACCTTGCTGTGGATTACACCATGTCTTTCCAATGTATTACTATGGAGTAATTTTTCAGGACAGACTTGTCTAGCTGCCAGCTTACCATTTTCTCCTGCTGCAGCCTCCAGCGCTTCTCCTTGGCTCTCGTGTTTTGGAACCAGATCTGCACCACCTTGAGCGGCAGGTTGAGCTCGGTGCCAATTGCCTCGCACTCCATGGCATTAGGGTGGGCGCAGGTCTCGTAACACGACTGCAGAATGGACAGCTGTAGGCAGGACAAGTGAGTGCGTGGCCTACGACTGGATGAGTGGGGCAGAAAGCTGCTTTCTGTTGGGCTTGATTTAGCTACAACCGGCGTGGAGGGGCTGGCCACTTTGGCAGAGCTGGGGGTATTTGGGCTGACTGGTGCAATGCTAGGGGTGGGAGGAGGGGGGATGGTACGAGGAGCTGTGTGCGTGGGAAGAGCCAGTTGTTCTCTTGATAGAGTGTTGATCTTAATGGGGACTTTGGGGGTCCAGTAGTTCAGCCCGTTCTGTTTTTGTGGCACCACCGTTGAAGCTGCAGGCCTGTTGTTGATGGGGGTTGTGGGCAGCTTCGGCACCATGCGGTTTGTGGTCCCTGGTCCAGGACCCATCTCATTTTCATTGTCTTTCTCTTCATCAGTTTTTTCCTCCTCGCTCTCCTCGTCCTGCTTTCTTTTCTGCGCCGGTCGTGGGGCGATGGGAACGAGATCCTTGGGTGGTGCTAAAAGGACAGGGGTATTGACTTTGGGTGCAACTTTAACCATAGTGACGTTGCTGGTGGTTTCAAGCTTGGTCTTTGGCACTGCAGAAGCACTGCTGCTCACAGGAGACACTGTGGTTGAGGAAACTATCTCCTTGGGTTTGATAGGAACAGGAGTTATTTTTTTCACCACGGCTGGTTTGCCCAACTCCTTTACAGGCTCTCTTTCTGTCTTTATGAGGGTGCGCACAATTGGAGCAGTAGTAATGCTCCCAGTGTTGCTCCCAGTATTGTTTGAAGCAGGTTTGTTGGAGAATATGGGTTTGGAAAGAGGCCAAGTGAATTTGATGAGGGGTTTGCCAACTGCAGCCAAGGTGCCATCGCTGATGAATCGGACCTCACCTTTTCTTTCCCTCGCCCTCATGTTCTGGAACCAAATCTGAACAACCTTCTTTGGAAGGTGGACCCACTCTGAAATCTGTTCAAACTCATGTTTCCCAGGATTTGGGTCTTTGAAATAGCAGCCATACAGAATGTCAAGTTGTTCAGCTTGAATGATGGTCCTTGAACGCCGCATATCTCGGTATCTTTTTCCTTTGGACTTCCTCTGCTGCTGGTCCTGCTCCCTCTCTTTTTCCTTCTCCCGCTCCTTTTCTCGCTCTCTTTCCAATAGCGTAGCGTTCATTTTCTCTGCTGCCCTCATGTAAATACTAGACTTTGTCATATTACTGCAGTTGACCAGACTCATGTTGGAAGAGGGCATGCCAGTGACAGGTTCAGGCTTAACCTGGACGACTACCAGACCTTTGGATGTGGGCCTCAGGCCTAGCCCGTCCAGCAACTGTCCCTTCTGTGCCGCAATTTTGTCAGCCAGAGATGAGGAAGAAGCGGATTTTGAGTTGTTTTTTCTCATGCTGAGATCCAAAGCGGACTCACAGTCATCACCATTGGACAGGTAGTGAGAAGCTTGGTTGTGGGAGGACAGAGACTGTGAGAGAAGAGAGCTGGAGAAGCGTGTGATGGTTGGCGGGTTGGGAAAGATGGGTATTTTGCTCCCATCTCCAACCATGGAAGGAGTAAGAGAGAGGACATAGGGGCTGAGAAATTGAGTAGAAAAGGGAGCGAGGGATAATGGAAGTGAGTGGAGAGCACTGGTTGGAATCTCATGGTGGTCCAAAACATGCGACTGTGAACTTGGGGGATCTCCTTGAGCCTCCAACTCTAGATCCACATCTGGGTCTTGTCTCTCCTTCTTCACCTCCACCTCATCGCGTTCAAACTCCCTCTTTCGTTTTTTCCTCTGGGCCCTCTGACCACCTCCACCCTCCTCGTCTTCATATTCATCCTCTGCGTCAGAGAGAAAAACAGTTGTGGAGCGCAATACCTTTCCTCCAACTGACCCCTTATCACCATGGACCTCCCGCTGTGCTTCATCTTTCGCAGGGCTTTCAGGCCCCTCCCTAAAAGACCCATTCTGACTTTCCTCATCAGAAACAATGACTGAGGTGTAAACCTCATTTTCGGAGTCAGATGTGAGACAGGAATCGCCCTGACCCTCCCGTCCCAAATCTCTCTGTTTGCGTTTTCCTCTTGTACTGGACAGATCTATTGCCTGACTACCCGAAGCTTCAGCGTCATCCTCACCCTCTGCTATAATCAGGGAGTTTTCCTCATCATCGTAGTCATTATCAGAACCCTGGCTGTGCCTCATAAATTCTACCTGGTGATGTAACTCTGTCGCCCTCTGTCTCTGTTTGGCGTGACGGGCTTGGGTCAGCCACCTACGTACCTCGTCCTCAGAAAGACCCACCTCCCTGCCCAGCGCCTCGCAGTCCTCACGGGGAGGACTCGCAGCATCAGCCTCACTGCGCGACTCAAAGAATGCCCAGAGAACCTCTGACTGGAACTCTGACAGCACTGGAAGGTCTGGATAAAAGGATCCCATTGTATTACAATGGAGTCGAGTTTGGTTGTTAGTTAAGGCATTTGTACTCGGACTGGATTTTGGGGTGCCAACAGAGCCACAAGGGCTTGTGCCTGATTGCGATTTTTGAGGAGTAGAATCAGGGCTAAGGGTAAGGTTTAAATTTACAGGACTGAGGCTTGAGTTGCTGGGCACAGATGCAGAAGGCGAGAGGTTGTTATTGCGGAGGCTCTTCTCTGTGCCCGCTGGAGAGAGATTCAGGCTAGCCGCTTTATCACCTTCCAGGTCCAACTGATTAGTTGAGCTGTCTCCATCTGTTGTGCTATCTCCATGTGGCTTCCCATTGTCTTCAATATTCTCAACCCTCACTTTGCTTTCTATATTAGGACTCTGTACAAATTCTTTACTGTTCTCGTCCTTAGATTTCCCAGCAGACCAGTTATTCCCATCTTTGACCTGATCTGAGCCCTTGTCTTCAACTGTCTCATCTCTGTCCAGCCTTTCTTGTCCGCTGTCACTCTTTACAGTCTGTGTCTGCTCTTCGTTGCAGGCCTGTATGTTTGTTGTGACACCTGCAGAGGGCCACTGGTTCTGTAAGCTGTTAAGTCTTTGGGTTAGGAGGGCTTGCTGGGCTGTGTTGAGACCTACGAATGGCACACACTGGGTGAGGAGCTGGCCTTGCTGGTTCTCTTGGTGCTGCTGAGTTTGGGCTTGCAGCCCATTTAAGATCAAGGGCATGACCATTTGGGGCTGAGGCACGAGCTGAGGTGCAGCGGCACCAGGAGCAGCACCAGCCGCAAACAAGGAGGGGAGGAGGGAGTGTGACAGCGTGTTGGGACTTGATGTAAGGAGGGTGAGAAAGGCTGAGACTGCCTGAGCGGAGGCCACAGGGGAGGTGAGGAGGGAGGGAGCCACTTGTGAGGTTGAAATCTGCTCTCCTTCTTTTGTAGTAGTCACCATCAATGTGCCGGGAGCAGCACAGTTGGTGGATGTAACTAACTGGCTGGTTCCACTTCCAGATGTGGTCACTACAGGGCTTGGAGAGCTGGTGCTGCCTCTCAGACTAGCAGTAGCTGCTGCATTGTTTGCAGCATGTGCAGCAATTCCAGCGTTTCTGCTGCGGGTTTGGTGCAGCACAGATTTCATATGGCTCTCGAGGGTGATGGCATGATTGTAAGAGACTCGACACACAGCACACTGGTAGGGTTTGTTGGAAATATATGGCCGAGACAGGACGTGAACTGATGGAGCTTGGGGCTTACTTTCTGGACCTTGCTTTGCGGAGCCTGTTGTCATTCTCTGAATGTGGGATGCAGAGTTGTAATGAACACTCAAGGCAGTTCTACTGGGAAAACTTTCCAGACAGGCATTGCATTTGAATGAGCGGGTGTTATTTTCAGCTGGCACACCATTTTTACCAACTGACTTTTCACCAGCGTCTGGGATTTCTGTGTTTTCAGTTGCATTTTGCTGTTTGGCTCCGGTGAGTGGATTTCCCTCCTCTTCTGGCTCCGGCTCAGCTTCACCTCCCTCCTGTTCGATTATTCTCTCTTCCTCCATCTCTTTGTCTCCAAGCGTCTGGGTAGCGTCTGTACTCTCACTAGATTGGCAGGGGTCTAAACTGACGTCTTCAGCGTGCTTCAGTGGTGAAGATTCAGCATCTGATAAAATAAATACACATTTAACTTTTATGTTCTAGCAAATGGAGCATTAGCTGATAACAGGGATGCACATTTGCACACTGAACGTAATTTGTAAGAGTGGCCAGAAACAATTTTACCCACCTGTATCCGTGCAGCCCACATTAAGGGCAATTTTCCATTCTAAGTGCATTTCTCTAATTCCATCTCAAACCTTACTCACTGAGATGATTTCTGCCTTTATACGGTTTTAACAGCATTTTAGTACCACAAACAGATGCGGTAAATCAAGTCTCAAAAATGTCTCCGTTTGTACATCCAATCATTGTTGCTACAATAAAACAAATGAGCTGGTGCATTATAGTGATCATCTTTGTGATATTATTCTTGTGACTTTAAACATTTTTAAAAAGTATTTATCGTCTCACCTGAGGACTTTTGAGCACCTTTGTCCTCTTCTTGTCCACTGGCAGCCTGTTTTAGAACAGCCTGTTAAGAGAAAAGGAGAGAGTCAGCACAATTTCTATAGCAAATTCAACTCCGCAGCAGCTCCTTTCAGATGAGGTGAATGCCATACTGTAGCTTTTGAGCGGCACAACATTTGGGCGTGACTCAATGATGTGTGGTTATATTACACATAGCAAGTCTGGCGAGCCTTTAATTTGCAAACTACCCTACAGGCATAAATTCAGCCATCTTTGATCAAGTTATCCACCAATAACACTCTCTCTATTTCTTAAGACAACACATTACCAAGCTATCAAGGCTCATTACAAGCAGTTCATTCATTGAGGTGCTTACTTTGATGCCTACTCAACAAATACTTTTGAAATGAGACACTTGGTGAATGGCTAATTTAAATTGATGACATATTTAAACTATTAAAACGACAGAGTGATGACTGCAAAAAGGGAATTTTGCACAAACAAGCAATGAAAACAGCAACCAATGGATTCAAAAGTCACTATTCAAATGTGTAATTATCAGCTAGTGCTGAAAGAAATCTATTTTTCTCGTTGATTTTACATAAACAGTTTCCAAACAAGTAAGACCTTATTTTAAGGCTTTTGGGAATCTCAACATAAGAATTTCTTTGTTTTATTTTGCAATTTTTCTTTCTTAGGACAGGTAGAACAGCTGAATAAGACACTAAGGTATTAACTTTGACGAACATCCACCCAAGGGATTCAATAGTAAAATCATAGGGAATGTAGAAGACGGGAATGAAAAATGATGAATATTTGGGTTTACTAAAACCGCATACATTAAACTAGCCTTATTTGTGTTTGTTTTTTGTTTTTTTCAAGTAGGACCAAAGTGGGGGATTAATGAAAAAGCATCCACCCATCTATTGAATATCTTTTCATATACCATAATATTTACATCAAAGGCTGGACAATCAAAATTAAAAGATCTTGTGGATTTGAATAAATTGATTTGATTAAATAATTTTGGTCTAACCTCCGTGTATCATCCAGCAACAAGTGGACTCTCTACACATTACGTGCATAATTAATTCATGACAATGTGATCCGGTCGTACCAATAAAGTTGAATAACAAATGTGGGGGAAAAAAAACATGCAAATCCAGCCATAAGGTTACGACAGTCAGTATCTCGCCCATGCTGCCATGTCACACTTACAATGTCTAGCAGTCTGTCGACACACGATGGAAGAACGCTGTGTTGCTCTGTGAGATGTAGAGACAGGGAAGATCTGTCTGGTTGGCCTTTTTGGCATAAGGGACACAACCACTCTGCCACCCCATTCCTTTCACTGCACACCGTCTCTCCAGACTCCTCCTAACAAACAAAAGCGCATGTTAGAGAAGTCTGCTCTTAAACCTCTCTTAAACCAGAAATGCGGTGTAAAGTTTAGCATAGAACAAAGAAAGAAATGGAAATGCGATGTAGGAAGACATCAAGCTGGGAGCTGCACCAATCAAGATGTAAGTATACTGTTACTTGTTTGTTATGCACCTTAACTGGGTGACCTGCATTGCTGCGCTTAACAATTTGAACCCACCAATGAGGAGCCAGGTGTCATACTCTTCAATTGAGTTAAACAAAGTAATCCTGGGTCAATATCATAATCTTACAAGCCTGTGGAGTTCCATTTCAGGCTTGTTTTCAACCTGCTTTATCCGGAGGTTCCCATTATTTTGTCTGCAATGACTATCAAATAACACAATTATGCAATTGCTCAAATGGCACCTTTGTAATGTAAAAAAGCGTCTGTGTGCAGCAGATTTTACACTGCACTGACGTAAAAGGAAAGTGGCTTCTAGACAAAAGATCAATTGTATCACACCTCATAATGATCAACAAAATGATCTGACATCACAAGCACACACAAACTGCACTAAAGGCAGACTACACTGAGCAACACTCCAAGCAAACCATAACATGCACTGCCTGACAATCCACAACGACTACATTGTCACTCCAACCACTCATTTTCCACCAGTTTTGACAGATACAAGGAACACGTGGCCAATATATTACATATATTCTGAGATCATGCTGCATTAGCACAACATGCGTGATGACAAAACTGCCATTCTCATGCAGGTAAACGGGAAACCAAACACACCACTACTCTCAATTTTACCACACAGCTTTGTCGTATTTTTCTGCAAGCATTCGTGCACCAAAGATGCAGTAATGAAAGCAAATCATGCCCATGAGGAGAAATACCAACACAGCGACCGTCCTCACTTCCTCGTCATGCCAATTAGCAAGCTAGCAGGGTAATATGACCAGATAATATTCCGACGAGACTGTATCTGCGGTGTATATCCTGTTTAAAAGCTCCCCGTCACGAGTTTTATAATTAAAAGCCAAGATACAAGTAGATTGACGTCTTCTTGTCCATAGCTGGCTAATTAACGAGCAGTCTAATTAGCTATGCCGACCAGAGACGAATCAATTAGCTAGCAGGCTAGGTTGAGAAGCCCCCCCGTAACGTCGCATTACAGTGGTGTTTCTGGAAATGCTGGTTAGCTGTTAGTTTACTGAAAATAACCCCGCAGTGATATCCATACTTCTCTGAAACTGCAAAAGACAGGGCAGTCGTCAGCACAACCCCGTCCGTGGCTCTCAGCTAGGGCTAGGCGATCATTAAATTAATAAACAAAAGGGCTTGAGCTATTAACAGTCGTGTCACTTTGCTAGCTAGCCTGTTAGCAGGCAGAGATAATTAACGGCTACTCAAACTGTCTCCAACTGGCGGCTCTCCACTCCCGACAAAACTCTGGCCGGGCCAGGTGGGAGCACGGCTCGGATACACCGATCCACTTCACCCCGGATAGAAAATACACTTACCAGGCTTCACATCCAAAACCTCGGCCTCGAGTTATTTCCTTGCCCCTCTGATTGTGGGCTGCCAATCGGGCATGTAGTGTTGCACCGCCCGCCGCCTGCTGCTCAACAGCGCAAATTGAGGCCTAGCCGGACTAAAGCCATTTAATTAATGAACGTGGGCTCCGTTTACAGATGTGTTAGAAACACTCGCACCCCCTCCTCCCTCGCCGCCCAGCAGACCCCCTTTTGACGCGTCCTAGCGCTCGAATCCATACGTTAAACACTCGCCGTGCAACACATGGCCATTTAAACTATCGTTTTAACAGCTTTGAGCCGTAATTGGCGAAAGAATTAGACGCGAAAAAGCTACTTGAAGCGGAGTACGTGCGCCGCGGTCGCCTCGACGATGGGGGTGGTGTAGGGAGAGGAGGCGAAAGAGAGGCGAGAGGCAGAAAAAAGTTTGGGATTTAATGTTGGATTTCTATAAGGGATCGGATTAGTATGGGGCACGATCCGTCGTTTGCTCGATCCTCTGCCAGTCGCAGGCCACTCTCCCCGCTCCAAATCAGCACGATTAACCGAACGGCCGTTTAATTAAGTTCGGAGCAATTAGCTAATGCGTTTTTACCTGCATGGTCGCCGCTCCAGCACGCACACACACACACGCTTCCTCCGTGGCTCCTCAGAAGTGAAAAGTTTTCTTGCCAGCCCTCCCTCCCTCCCTCTCTCTCTCTCTCTCTCTCTCTCTCTCTCTCTCTCTCTCTCCCTCTCTCTCTCTCGCTCTCTCTCTCTCTCGCTCCCTCTCTCTCCGGTTCTCCCCCTCCCTTCATTCGCCCTATCCCTCTCTCCTTCCCCTCTTCCCTCTAGTAAACAGACCACAGCTCCCCCCAAGGCTGATTGCTGACATTCAGAGGGGACAGACACGGCTATCAAATCCCTTATGTAACCCCGCAGACATTACAGATTATTAATGTATGCACAAACACCCATGAAGCAATAATCAAAAACAAATTGAAACGATGGGAAAAAACATATCGGATGCTTAGATTACACGGAATCCCCCCTCCCTTTAATGGTGAAACCTCATTTTCACATTAAAGGTGAATAATAAATGAGTCCCCATTCTGCCAAGTTGGATTCTCACAAAGAGTGTGACGACTTAATTAAAGCTGAATAATAGAGATGGGCTCCACTCTGCGCCTTTTCCCGCACGAATCATGACATGTTTTCAATCAAATGATAGGTGTGGCGCACATCAACAGTCGACTATGTGGGATAAATATTTATGAAGCGGAGCGGATTAAAACTGCACCATCTGTACGGGGCCCTGCGTTACTGGGGCGGCCGATGATGCTCCTGAACGCGCTCATAGGTGGCCCCCATTGCGCCTGTGCAGAAATTAACTTCGCTGACCACACGTCACAGGCTACACGGATTGATCTGTCGCTTGGTTTCTGACGCCGATTTGTTTGGATTTAAGGGTCTGACACTTCGAGGTGCGTGAAGGTGCGGGTCGCCGAGTTTGTGGGGATTTTTTAACACTCTGTGGTTCATTTTGGTGATTTTGTATTGGAGTTCGCGCATGAGTCTGAGCAGCAGCAGCAGCAGCAGCAGCAGCAGCAGGTCGGGCTGAGGGACTTTAAACTGATTGTAGGACAGGTGCGAATGGCTACAGGAGCTGTCCTGTGTTATTTTACAGTAATATAGTTAGTGTAACAATAGTAGGGTGACCAAATGTCCTGGTTGTTTTTTACAAAGTGATGAAAATGTCCTGGTTTTTATTGTTTTTCATTGGGCCACTAAATTGAACTATTTTTTTTTTAATTATTCTTAGTTTTTTAAGTGTGTGAGAGCTATTTTTGTTAAAGTTGGATTGCTAATATAGCAGAGGTATTTTTTAGTTATAATTTTTTTCTTTACAGAAGAGGCATTATTTCTATCATTATTTTCATTATTTCATTCGTTATTTTTGAGACTTGTCATAATAAAGCATGTTAAGTATCCTCTGAGAAGCCTCTCTGAATTCGTGTCTGTGATTATGGACAGTATTTGGTCATATAACATACAGAGGAGGCATACTTTAAATGTTTTGAAATTATAAGGCATCTTTGAGTAAACTCCGAGTATCATTTCAGTGTCTCATTGTCCTGATTTGCGATAATCAAAATATGGTCACCCTAAACAATAGCAGTTTTAACATTTACATATAATAAATCTAATGATTCAACAAAGCAAAAACAACCCCAAAGCTGAGGATCTGTGTACCTTCAAACAGAGGAGTCTAGCAGTGTTAAATTTTAACCTGATAATTTCCCTTTTTGGGGGGTTATTTTAGTGCACAAGGGAATAAAAACACGTGAGACACCATGTTCTAGGTAAAATCAGGTCACCCCACTTTCTTACTGCACCCAGCCACATTAATGTCACAGTGAGTAAAGGCTGCCTAGACTTAAACTGTGCACCTAAATTAGTGAAAGTCTTATTTATATGAGTCACATAGCTATAATTATTTGTACAGTTGACTCTTGAAAATACATGACTGATCCTTTAAATAGAACAGGAGGAGAGATAAAGGATCTAGTGGGTGGAAAAAGGTCGCCCATTAACACAATACCCTAAATAAATAACTACTAATGAGACCCCATCTGCTGTCTGTGTTGCTGAAAACAAAAACAAAATAATCTCTCCATGATCTAGTGTTTGCTGATCTAACTACAGCAGCTTACAATGAAAGAATAAAATATGTTTTTATTGTTACTCAGCTACCTGCTGTCATTTTAATTTAACAATAACATCATGATCAGTTCTATCATATTGCATTGAGGACTTTAATGCATGAATGTAATGGCAGATGAATAGATCAAGAGATATTTTTCAACTATTTTTTAAATTTTGTAATAAAATGTATCCTCGAACACTCAGACTTTCAGATAATATAGGTTAAGTGCAGTGCTGGCGAAAGTAATCCAGTTATTTACTTATGTAAAAGTAGTACTTACCACATTGTAAAAATAGTATTTTACAAGAAAAAAACTAAGTGAAAGTACAGACACCCAAAGAAATTCCTATCTTATTGTACTGTATTAATATTGTTTAATAAAAATGGGTTTGCTGGTGCATCAGTTTGCAAAACACACTTTAATTTTATAGTAGGTGACACTGGATGTAATTTAAGTTGTGTATTTTTCAGTAGTGTTGCAAGTACTGAAGTGATGTACAAGTACAGCAGTTTATTTAAAGTGTTTTGGAAATGGAGCTCAATTTCCACAATTGGTACGATAAAGGGTTTCAAAAAATGAAATGATGCAAAGAAGCAAAACCAAACCCAAGTTAAAAATCTTAGTAGCTTTTAGATAAGATGGGTTCTGTGCAGTGGTGTAAGGAGTAAGCAGATCTTTTACTTTGGTAAAATTACTACTACCACAATGTAAAAATACTGCTTTAAAAGAGAACTCCACTTAGTAAAAGTAGGGAAAACAAAGGGATGTTCTGTCCTTACTGTGTTATCATCATGTTAATATTGTATAGTTGGACCGTAATACAGGTGCATTACTGCATTTGATTTTGGTGCAGGTTAAATTGGAGGTTCTTTAACTTTTTACACTTTGTTCTAGTTTTTTCTATAATGCAAGTACATATGTGATGTAAAAGTAATGCAAAAACTGTATTTAAGTGCAGTGTTTCAGAAGCTGAACCTAATAAACATATAGAAAGTCAATAAAGATGATTTTAACTACCAGTAAATCATTTAATGTCTAATCAAGCCTGATGTCAGTTTGAATAGGGGAGAAAGTAAACTTAATCTTGAATTCAACAATAGTTGTCCACAATTTGTATTGCGATATACATATTTGAAGTCCTGCTTCAGGTCAATATTCACAGTGTAAAGGTTTTAAAACATGATGATGATGACATAAATTTCTGTTTAAACGGTGAGTCAGACCTGCTGCATATCATATGCCTGTAATTGTGGCCTTTATGATTCACTAATAGCATCGTTTCAAACTTTAAAATCAATTTGAAATCGATTAATTGTTTAGCCATAGTGTACATCAATGCAAACAAAACAATTATTTATTCATATTACGCTTGATTTAAGCCTTTTTCCCACTGAAACGACCATTTCATTATGTACAACTGACCCCATTCTATTTATCAGTTTTACAGTGGTTTCCAGTGAATGAATCTTACTATGTCATTATTTCAGATGAGTGTGGAAGTGGAGAGAAAATTTTTATGCAGTGCTGACACCCTGAAAACCCTGGAGGAGATGGGGGGTACGTGTTTATCCACCACACATTCACACATGGGTGTGTTTAGCTGACGCTGTGATCCACGACAGCTCAGAAATGGCCACTGAAAGGCCCTTCCAACATTTAATGACACTAATTGCTGTGGTTGTTGTGTAACTATGGCGACTCTGGCCATCTGTCTCGTGTTAATAATTAAGTTTAATTATCTGTATCAGCCTTGTTAGTATTTTATTTATCCCTTTTTAAAATGATCTGTCTTCGTCCCTTATCTTTTCTTCTGCAGTTAGTGCTGGCCAGAGACAGTTTCATGACCAGTATTTTGACACCCCAAAGTTTGACCTGACTTTGAGAGACTTGTGGCTGAGGAAACGCAAAGGATGCTGGGAGCTCAAGTGCCCGACAGCAACGTCCAACGGGACAACAGAGCTGAGTGGAGTACAATCTCACGCGGCAGCGCTGTGTACACGATACAAGGAGATAACCGATCTGACTGAAATCCACCTGAGAGTGAAAGAGGTCATAAAAGACTCATGTGAGGTCAGAGAGACGGAGACGAGCTCGTCAGAGGGAGAAGAATCTTGGCTGAGCAACATGAATCTGGTTTGCTTTGCAGAGTTTACAACAGTGCGGCGGTCATTCACTTTAGAGGAGGACGGGGTGCAGATAGATCTGGACCAAGCAGACTTCGGCTATCATGTGGGAGAGATAGAAGTCCTCATACCAGAGGGAGGAGATGTGATGTCAGCACTGGAGAAGATCAGAAAAACAGCTCAAAAACTGGGTGAGCTTTCACATTGCTCAACCATTTACTATCACATTTCACATTCACCAGTATCATTTTGCTCATCTGTGGCATAATTTTCTCTGAACTCATGAAGATTTTCCTCTTCTTCGTCTTCACAGGCCTTACTGGAGATCAGAAAGTTGAAGGAAAAATGAACGTTTACCTTAAAAGAAATCACCCAGAGCACTATGCAACACTACTGAGTGCACATGTTTTGTAAGAGATATCATACTGTGAAAGAGCTTTTAACTGTACAGTTAAATCTGTAAAACAGACACATTATTTATTAGAGATGTTGAACAAAATTTATTTAAATGCAGTTGCTTAAAGTGAACCTGACTCTCTTTGAAACTTAGAAAATTTTCATGTTCTGTACAATCTATTGCCACTTGAACTTTTTATGTGACGTGTACCTCAAACAAGGGTAATTTAACAACATCCCAGTGAATATCTGAGATGTCATACTGTTAGTTTACCACTGATGATGATTGTTTTCTCACTGTGAATAAAGACATGGAGTAACAAAGACACTCCCACATGGTCACTGTGTGCTTCACAATGTGTGTCAAAGGCTTTAAACATTTAGCAGTGGGATGCCGTTTTGAAGTGAAGAAACCCTTCCATTGTCAACACACCTGCTTTATTCGATATGTCTAAATCTGAAAATCATTTTAATACATTTTCAAGAATGTTTAGTGCAGTGTTTGATCTATAAATTGTTGGTATGTTAATCATCTGCTTGCATTTTGCAGGAATCCACTGTTGCATAGTGTTGTGCTTCATGAACATTGTTATCTGTCAGTGACTCAGTTATTACTCCGCCAAGGAACACGGCGGAGTTATGTGCCAATCAGTGTACATTTGTCTGTCCGTCTGTTATTCTGTCTGTGCGCAACATTACTCAAATGGCTTTGGATGAAATTTTCAGGGAAGGTCAGAAATGACACAAGGACCACCTGATTAGATTTTGGCAGCAATGCGGCTTATAGTCTGGATCCATGGATTTGTTAAAGATTTCTGTATCATTGCCAGATAGCAACATGGCGCCACTGTAAATATGACAACAAGTGAACACTACGTCAGCTACCTGCTGACGATCACATGATTGCGATCCTACTACAAATCCGCCGCTGAGGACTTATCAGGACTCATACGCCTGACATTATACAAGAAACAATTGATTATATTGTAGGGGTGTTCCTGAGTTCCATCAATTCCCGCCGCCCGCTACATATTTAGGTCATGCAATTCGGTATCCGAACATAACGTACACATGCATAATACACACCTGTGCTCAGCGCAAGATCATTTTGTTTGTGGGTAAATCTATATTAAATGGCCACGTTCTATGTTGCTGTGATTTCTGATAATAACTAATAAACATACTGCATTTCTTTAAAAAAAAAAAAAAAAAAAATATATATATATATATATATACATACATACATACATACATACATACATACATACATACATACATACATACATACATACATACATACATACATATATATATATGCTGCATTTCTGACAATGCCATATAGGGGAATGAACAGCCTTGGTGTAGTACTGCACTCTCTGAGTTTTTCTTGTTAAATATTTAGCTTTAGACTTCCAGGGTATTATTCATTAACTAATTAATTCTAAATTCCTGACAAAATCAGTGTTCCTTATACTTCATTAAAAACCTAAGTCCAGAAACTGACGGAACAAACAGGGTTTGTAGGACAAACTGAGCACCTCGTCCCTGTATTCAGCGAAGCTGAAAAAGTATTACAGATTACACACTCTCCCACAAAGAATGATGCAACATATTTTGTCACTCTAGTTTGCCGAAGTAGCTTTATCGAGTCTTTTATCAAACCACAAAGCTGACTCTACAGGCTCTGAGCTGTCTAATGAATACTTCTAGATAAGGCTGTACCCATATCAGCTTCTCACTACACAATTATCACAGCCAAAAAGATTCACAGAGGATATTACTGCGATATCTATTTAAAAATTGCAACAGAATAATGCTATCAGTCAAATTCATCTTTAATATGTGTTTTGTCCATTTTCAAATGAATGACAGTGAAAACACGGGTGTGGGGGGGTGTAGACAGTTAGTTACTGCCGCTTACTATTTACAACATATCTGTAATATTAACATGAATTCAATAATTTTTTTTTCACATCATGATTATCGCTGATACTAGTATATCGCAACACCTCTATTTCAAAATGACAGAAATGTAGACTGCATATGTTCATTTATAATGTTATTATCTTATGATGGGAATTTTGCTATAATAACATATAGTTCTGTATTATTTTACCAATTGTTCATAAATTTAGAAGCACATGAATAAACTGATGAAGTTGTTAAGCAAAATTATTATTATAGGATTCATTCATTTCTGCAGCTCTGTAACAACAGAAATTCTCTGAGCCACAGACACTTTGGTTGACAAAGATTCAACTGTGAGAAAGAATAATTTTCACAGTATCTAATTATAAAGTTTAACCATCATAACAAGCTATCAGATGACATTCTTTAGCCTGATGCATAACAACAATTAGAAGAACAGACACGGCAGTCATAGCTGCAGACTAAAAAATGGAAACAAAAGATTACAGAACAAACTGTACCATAAAGAATAACTTTGGTTAACCAAAAAGGCTGTACTGAATGAAAAGGTTCCATTATGATACAAGCAGACTACACAGAACATGTGGTTCCTGCTTAGTCACAGTCCTTTGTACATTGATTAACAAGAGCAAATCTTCATTGTCTCTTTTCTGCTGTAAAAACAGACAAATGCTCATATGTATACATTCCTGCAGCACCGTAACCTGGTTCCTGCAGGACACGGGCTGGTAATGAATGATAACTTATCACAGTCATGCATTGATCATTCTCTTCAGTTTCAAGCTGTGACCAAATCAGCCGGAGGTGACGGAGGACGTTTCTCAAAGGTCGAAATTAGCCTTCTGTCAACAGCAGCACCTGTTGTGTTCAGATTCATCTGGACACCTGGCATCTCCACACATACAATAACAGATTTTATATACAGCACAGAATGATGTGTACACGTAGAAGCATTTTCACAAGACGAACAATCATTACCACAACGTGACAGCAGAGGCCTCAAGTCCTGATTACAAAAATGAAGCCAACTCTGTGCATGGACGATGCATCACACTGACAACCACATCTGGTCCTTTTAAAAAATAATGCAGCTGTTGACATATAAAATACAAAAAATAAAAACTTTGACAATACATCTGTTCAGGTTTTTAATGGAACATCCAGTGCCTACACAGTAATTACAAGCAATAAAGTAAAGGAATAATGTTTGAAACCAAACCAATGTTTACCAAAGGGAGTTGACTAATTATCTGCCTGGCTGACTGTTGAATTCAGCATTTGGCACTGGTATAGATACATTGTGAGTGCTGTTGAATTTTTTAACCAGTTGTCATGAAAATAAGCATTTTCAAACTATCCTACGTAGGCTTTGTTGCAGCACTCTGTAGCCTCATGCAAAATCCCACCCACACCCACAGCACTATCTAGTCGGTTACACGTCAAGTAATAACCTGCTGTCAACACAATAGAATAAACAATTGAAAGTTGTCTTTTAAGTAAAGCAAAATATCAACAAAATTCTATATGTCTTGTGCTGGATTTTGTGGCATTCCAAATTTTTACACCAAGATTTACATTTTTTCTTCAAATGTGTAATATTTCCAAATAATTATCACCTCCCTTGATTACTAATGATTGATAATAAAATTAGCTCTGAAAAACATGTCAACACCTATTTGCCTGTTTTCTTCATTTCTGCTTTTATACACATATTTGTTTTGATTTTACAACCAATATCGAAAGTCTTCCTGTAAAACTCCAGTTGAACGACTTACAAATAATTAAAACAGACGTTTCATGGCACTAAAAAGTAATTACAGCTTGTTGTAAATATATAGATTTAGTGACAGGGTTAGACAGGTTTAGAATGACTAGAAGAGCAAACACAAGTTTTGCCTGAGAGCTTCGAGCTGAGGGAGGTCTGCTACACGAGTGTTAATTAACACGTATTACGTAACACCAACGCGCTTACGTCACACTGCGTCGTACGCACACACGTTTCTGCGGCAGGTTCCAAAACGTTGAGCTCCTTGTTTGACCGACGCTGACTTCAGTCACTTGACGGAGGAAAATGACTACAACACCAATGTTTTCATGTAAACTCTCAACGTTTGGTCGTTTATGGCACTAAACAGCACATGACTTCACCTACCAGCTAGCTGTTGTTAGCTAATATGACCTCAGGCAGTAAGGTAGATTGAAAAAACTATCTCTACTTACTAAACTTTAGGCAGCAAGTTGAAGTTAAGCACTTACAGGCTGAAGCATGGTTGGAGTCGCAAAATAAACGATAGTACTGCACCACATTAAGACCCACATTAACCCTGATTTTTTTTAATGTTAGAAGTTGTAATTCCAAGCTTTTACTCATTCCATGTCTTGCTATAATAGTTGCTGCAAACGTTACTCTGTTACTTCTTATATATTTGTAAAAATAAAATAATACTTTCATGTGTAATTATTACTGACCCATATTTTTCAGAGGTTATAGACTCTTTATTGTTATAGTGCGTGTTATTTTACCATAAAAATGTGGTCAGTCGAGCTTTCAGCCAATGACGGGAGCGCTGCGAATCACGTGACGGCGAGAGGGCACGAGGGGCACGCGCAGGGCTTTTTTCACACTTTTGTAAACAACATGGCGATTCACGGACTGGCCGTGCTAACCGACTGACCAAACACCGCGCTGTCAAACCTCCAGCCTGCTCTTCTCCTCAGCGCCGTACGCCGCACCGTGCGGAAGCCGTAGCTCTGACGGACTGTCAAGTTAGCGGCGAAACGACAAAAAGCTGGACCGAGGAAGCGTAAGGAGGACCGTCTGACAGCCTGACGGTAGCTGCTGTTGTCGTTAGGTCGTTAGCATGTTTAGCTAGCTGGACAAAATCAGCATCTTAAACGTGATGAGCTAACAGTCACGCCGGTCGATTTATTTATCTATTGGTTTGTTCGAGTCGAAAAAGTAAAGTGGCTCCCACAAATAACTTCTGTCAGTTTAGTTGCTGTAGATAAAACGTTATCATCTGCAGCCATTTATTACCTAACGCCTGTTTTTCCCGTCTCCTTGTGTTTGATTTCACCTGACATCCTCAGGTAAAACTAACATTTATTTCCTCGTTACTCTCCCTGACAGGCTCTTTTCAGTCTATGGGCTCTCAGTCCAGTTCTGGGATGTCTGGTGGAAGGGGCTCTTCCAGTGGCAACCCAGCTGAGCAGTCTGAAGGAGCAGAACCGAACCAGAGCAGCAGCAGCAGCCGAGGCCGCAGGACGGCGGACCGGCAGCAGGGAGACAGACAGTCGGCATCAGAGGAGGACGTTGACTTAGCTGAAGTACTGGCTTACCTACTAAGGAGGTAAACTGGGAGGATTTTCTAGTTTGAAATGCTGACACTGACAATAGCACGACAAAAATAACACGCACCTAGCATCATGATAGCTGGACAACAAAATCTAAACATCTCAAATAGACTTCATAGAGAGCTGAGATACTAACAAGTTATTTTGGTCAAAGTGGATGATCACTATCATAAATCGAAAAGCCTTGTGAGCAGAAAAATAGACACACCTGTGCGATGCAGTGCAATATAATATCTCTGCAATATGCCCTATATTATCTTTCATAAGAGCGCTGGAATTTCTCTTTATTTCTGCTCACTCGGCATATACATTTAGTTATGTCAGGGTGTCAGTGCACAAAACATGCACACAACATCAATTCATCGTGTTTCATGTTTTGAACTGATATATTTCAGGATAGATATTTAGAATATGAAACCATTTACAGAGAGGATAGGTATCACTTGTCAGATGTATATTAGCTTCTGGACACTCTTCAAATGGTCCAAAATGGGCTGAAAAGTAAGGTTGTTATTACGTCTTTGCTACGGGAGCAAATAATTGAAACATTACTTTGCATTCCACTGCTACTATTTATCAATAATAATAATAAATTTTATTTGAAGGTGCCTTTCTTGGTGCTCAAGGACACCATACAAACAAACATCTCCATATATACACATTACAAACTAAAAACATTAAAAACAATAGAGACAGGTCTATTGGCATCAGGTGGAATATGCAGTTTTGAACAGATGTGTTTTGAGTTGTGATCTGAAATAGAGGAATGAGTCCATGTTTCTCATTTGGGGTGGCAATGAATTCCAGAGACTTAGTGGTGAGACGGGCAGAGGGGACAGACACGTGGATTTTCAGTTTCATTTAAGTGCATGTGCAGATCTGGGAAGTTTTGGAATATTTCTCTGTAATGGGTTTCAGCCCTTGGAAGTGATTTTTGACCGTGTCAGGGTCTGTTTCAACAGCACAGCAGAAGAGTCAGAACTAGAAAGAACAAGGATCTGAAAGAGTTGAAATGAATTCAAAATAGTCACTTTTTTCACTGCAGTTAACATTCAACTACCCTCAAGCGAGCCACTGATCTCCCACCTGTTGAAGTGGAGCTGCTCAGTGGTAAAAGAGTCGCTGTCATGCAGGCTGGCTGGTGTCTTTCCATTTGACTCTAGGGCTGCAACTGGAGCACTTTGTCCTCTCCGTCTTTGTTGCCAATTACTCCTTTCAATTCTTCTCTAGGTCAATTTTTGCAGATTCCTTTGATCATGTGCTATGGCTCTGAGTGACTGGTTGTTGGGCTGATGTGGTGTTTGCATACGCAGGGGCCAGGTCAGGCTGGTCCATGGCAGTGGAGCCACGGGGCTGCAGCTGGTCCAGTCCTACTCTGACTCCGATGAGGACAGTGATGGAGCATGGGAGGGACGGCTGGGTGACCGCTACAATCCACCGGGTAACCGCTCATACACACTGTTTGTTGTCCATGCCATAGATTTCAGACAATAAGTCACTGCTTACGTGGCAGATCTCTTACCTAAATGTATTTTTAATCTTAAACCTACAATTTCGACAGCAATACAAGTTGGAAAGCTGGATTATTTGTGAGAACAGGAACACTATCTTGCAGTATTAAATATCATTGCTTGTTGTTTGATTTCAAGATAGTTTAAACCCACCCAGTAACGGAAATGGGATGAATGCACACCAGTAATATTTTATTTAAAGATGTAAATTGTGTTAGATGAATGTTATTGTCTTGTATTTTTTTTAAAATTTAAATTAAATATTATTAATGGAAGCTGATATTAAGTAAATAGTATTGAGAAATTGTTAGCCATTAACTAAGCATGATCATCTTTAAAGCTTTTAAAACCTAATTTACAACTCATGTTTTTACAGGACTAGTGAGGATTGAGTATGTTTTTTTCGATTTCTACTTGTCTTCTCTCTCCTTCAGTATAATTTGATGTCAGAACACATCAGAAAAACATGTTAGTTACCTACCTGTTTCTATTTCTTGTATATTATAGTTTATTATAGGTTTTTCTTTTGTACTTTATATTTTTACCTATTTTAACATTTTGTATTTATAAAGCCTGGTGCACTGCATTTCACTGCCGTACTGTATGTGCATGTGACGATTAAAAAAATAATCTAATCTAATCTAGTTTGCCAAGGTGACAATTGTTAAAAAGTTTTGCACCTTGTTCTCACAGATATGGAGAACCATCGTATCAGAATGTCTTTTGTGCAGCAAGTTCTGACAGTCAAATATGAACTCATACTGAGCCTTGTTCTTTGTAATATTTTTCTAGTGGACACCCAACCCGACACGCACGAAGTGGATCGGAGTGAGATCCGAACTCAGATCCTGCTGGCCACTGCCTCCTCTGCCTTGAAAGGCCGTCACAGTTTCACCCACATGCTAACAGAGGTCAGACCACAAAAAACATTTCAAAATACGTAGTTTTATTTAGTTTCTCAAGAAATTTGTGCTTGTTTCAACTCATGTTGTCCAGCTATTTAAGGTGTTTATCGCTTGGTTGTAACAGACAGTTTAGTAACCACTAAATGTTGATGATTCTTTCTTTGTGCAGAGGGAGCAAGGCAGATGTAGAGGTTCCAGTTTTTCCCATGGAGAGTGCAGTCGTATCCGTACACAGTAAGAAGCTTTAATTTTTAATTAATTTATTTTTTTACCAAATTAGTGTTAGGGGACATACAAATACTCACATTAGTTTAATCAGTTCATTTAAGTACTAAAAAATCTTGATTGAGCATTAACTTCTGTTGAATTTTATATGAGTCATAGCTGTGTAGATCATGTGAAAATGTACTATCTAGTGGAGATGACGAGGGACTATATATTAAGATATTGACCCTTGTGGTCCTCTGCAGTTTCCTGCCAAACTATGTGTCCCACAAGGATACATACCAGCAGAAAGCCTTCTGCGGAGTGTACAGCGAGGATGGCAACATGTTCCTCTCTGCCTGCCAAGGTAAATAACATGAGATCCAACATGAGAACCCGGAGTAACTGAATCAGATCTAACAATAATTCTTAATGTTTGCTTAAAGCTGCTGACACCACTAAATCGCCACAGCCATTCATGCAGTGTCATGTACAGAATGTGGTTCGGCACAGACAAGTATTGTTTGACTTTCCTCTTTTTTTTTTTTTTTTTTTAAACATCTTTTGTTCCAAACGAAATGATCTGATGTCAAAACAGCTTAAAGCTAACTGAAAAAAACATTTAGAAAGTATCCCTTGTACCCTTTGCTACTATTTCCTGATTTAACATATGACTTCTGCTTTAATAAAGTAGCTGTTTTGCAAGCAAACAGTGCAAGCAAGGGGCAACACGTCTCATCACCACCCACCTCCCAGTCATTTGATTACAGTGATTGTTCTCATCATGATTGCTCTGTTGATGCGCTGCTGCAGGAACTAAAATGGAAGCCAAATACCTGTCGGCTAAGGGTTTAAAGCTTGGATAGGCAGTTTTTTAGGGGACATCACTGAGTGAAAATGCCATAATAACCATTTAGGATAATGTATATCAAGTTGTTTGATAGAAAGCTAGATTTTTGCTCCTCTTAATGGCTTTCTAAATGAGATACAGTGGTTGATTAGCTTGTCTAGGTAGACTTACAGAAAACAGACAGGGGAGAGCTGCAGGAGGCGGTTTGTATTTTTTCCTTTCTCCAGATTTCTGTCTGGCTCACCTTTAAATGTGTTCCTAAATGAATTATTATTCAAATGTGCTTTTGATTAAAAGCCTGCAGTGTATAGTAGATGGAATAACTCTCTCTCAGCTTATAGTTCCAGACGAAAATTAAATTTTGTAAGAGCAACACTTCAGTCCTGTCAAAATTAGTGCATCTTTTACTAACAGAAATGTATTTTTTATGTTGCTTGCTGCAGACCAGAACATCCGCTTATATGACACCACTAGGGGACGATTTCACCTGCGGCGAACAGTGAAGGCCCGTGATGTGGGCTGGAGTGTATTGGACGTCTGTTTCACCCCCGACGCTCACCACTTGCTCTACTCCAGCTGGTCTGACTACAGTAAGGCTAGGACGCCTGTATATGATCAAATGAGAAAACAATTAGCCCGTCATTATAGTATTTCCATTTCTTGATGTTTCTACTGTTTTTATACTTGAATCTTTGTATTATCATCTCGCTTCTTAACGCTAGTTTTGTTTATGTTTCTTACTCCTAACGAACTGCACCTTGCTTCTCTTGTAACATAATAGAACTGCATTTGTGTGCATCTTAGCTTAGCCTTATGGACATTTATTATACGCAGATGAAAAGAGCTTGGAAAAATACAGCAGTTATTTCAGTGAACATCTGCCTGTAGTTATTGTGCCCGTGGACCAAATGTTTCAAGAATTTGATTTCTTTTATTCTCGCTGGAAAAATGGAAGTAATAGAGAGCACCTGGTCTAGTCATAGTATCTTCGATGGATAGATAGATGGATAGATAGATAGATAGATAGATAGATAGATAGATAGATAGATAGATAGATAGATAGATAGATAGATAGATAGATAGATAGATAGTAGCTTACATACAACAAAAAAACGAAGCAGGCAGGTTAGTAACCAGATTAACATTAAGGTTAATATATTTTTTTTTTAAAAACTTGCTGTACAATACTATAAACAAAACCCTTCTAAATTTAAAATCTATAGAAATACTAATTGTATTAAAAGTCAATATACAGTATTTAAACATTTCAAGGCACCATGACAATAAGGAATAAGGAAACTACAGTTGTAGTAAGCTACATAAGGTGCATAGACATTTTACAACCATGACTGAGACCTAGTCTAGGTCAGTCAGGTAGTGCAGGACTTCAGCAACTACTTCTAATTTCTTAAAATTCCGTATTGTTTTTTGTATACACCGATTAGCCACAACGTTTAAACCACCATCCTAATATTGTGTAGTTTTCCCTTACGCTGCCAAAACACATGGTAACAGACACAAACTGTAGGTGTCCTGTGGTGTCTTGACACATGGATGTAAGCAGCAGGTCCTTTGGGTCCTGTGGGTTGCAGGTGAGGCTTTTGTTTTGAGGGCACATGATCAGATTTATATATGAGGAGTTTGGAGGCTTGGTCTCTTGCCTTGTTCCTTGAGCTCTTCCTCAGCAGTGAGACAGGAGCACACTGTCCTGCTGAGACAGGCTACTGCAGTTTAAAAGTGCCATTACCATTGCGGGTGCACTTATTGACTGCAGCAATGTCTAAGTGGGTAGTATGTGCCCAAGTTTTCCCAGCAGAATGTTGCATTGTAATGAGATGATAAATGTTATTCACCTGTACGGGGCTTTAATGTTATGGCTGATTGGTGTATCTATGTGTACGATATATGCCTTCATATATACCATAAGCACTGCTTGCTGCTTCAAGTCCTACAATGCTATGTTTTGTGTTTTCTAGATGCAAATAGACTTTTGGAAAGTTGCCCGCTAGGGATGACACAACATAATGATGATTCATAAGTGTTTGAAATCTCACTTCAGATCTCACTGTTGAAGAAACTTCAGATTGCTAAAGAAATACTTACTGTGTAGGAAACTGCTGATTCCTCACAGCTCCCTGGTAAATAGGGAGAAATGTTTTAATTAACAAGAGAGTGATTTCTCTTATTATCTAAGTGTCGTTGCTTGGCAATGTTAGCCTAAACCGACAAAGGTTGCGAGATTTTTTTTTCAGATCAGTTCCCTGAACAGAGAACACTGCAGTTTTTCTCTTTGCATTTTTTAGCCCCTTGACATGATAAATGGTCGTGTTCTGCCACAAGTGTGCACACTATGTTGTTATATTCATACACTCTGTCTGTGTGTCTCTCCACAGTTCATTTGTGCAGTATAGATGGAGACAGTGAAAACCACACCGCCCTGGACCTCAAGTTAGTGTTTCCCTCATAGTAACTTATAACATTACGGAGCAGGTAATCTATCATTCCTTACCAGCCGGCCCTCCTCTCCCTTCATTACCACCTGGATGAATGATGCTGTCAGAACTTGTCACCCCAACATCCATCCTCTCGCTCTGTGTGTGTTCCTTTTGTTAAACGGAGAGTTCATTATTTCAACAAAGCACTATCATTAAACTCATAGCACTCCTATTAATGACATTGTTTAAGACGTGATGCGTGCCGTCATGAAGCTTTTTGGTGTGGGATGACATACAGTAGACATTGGAGTTGTGATTCACATGTCTTGTTATCGCCGCCATGTCAAACCTGCTTGTGTGTGTGTGTGTGTGTGCTGTTGTGCTTTGTAGTCCAGATGAGAGGAGGTTCTGTGTGTTCTCACTGGCTGCGTCCACAGATGGCAAAGAGATCCTGGGAGGGTGAGTACAATTTTGCTTTTATGTTTCAAGACAGTGACTGACTGAGTTGAAACCAGGACTGAAGGCTCTTTTAGAAATGTAAATTCAAGTTCTTTTCTTCTAGATGGAAGTTAAATGCACTTGTTATAACCAGCGCTGTGAATTACATTTATAGTTGATATTAAAATGAAACAGATTAGGTTTAGCATGCTTAATCACATTTAAACAGTTTTTCTTCTCTCTCCTTTCAGAGCAAATGATGGCTGCCTTTACGTTTTTGATCTTGATCAGAACAAACGAACACTGAAGGTGAGCGTGCCTTTGGTTACACTTGTTCCTGCTCCTTTGCTTTTCCATGCCTGTTTCTGCATCCCGTCCACCTCTGTCTGTTTGTGCTTTATCCTGTGGTCAAGGTGAGCCAGACAGTGGAGCTAAAAGTGTGCCAGCTTACATAAAGTTTTACACCATCCTGCTGTCTAATGTAGCAGCACAGAGTCCAGTTCCACCCTGCAGTGGGACAGTGGGGGTTAAATCCACCTCCCTCCTCCTCCCACAGACACCCTCTGTGTAGAAGTCACTAGATGACCTCTACCATCTGCTTCACCGCTGTCGTACGCTCTTCCTCAGTCTGTCCCTCCAATTACCTCTGTGTTATGGTGTCTTTTTGTCCCTTATATCTCAACACCTTACTGCTAATTTTTTCTATTCTTTCACTCCCCTTGTATGTGAAGCTTCTACTTAATATCACACATCTCACATAAAGCCAAAACTAACAATGGATTCAGACTGATGTAATTACCCACAGTGTTTTTCGGAGCTGAATGCTATCATGCTTACAATGGCCCTGTTCACACATGGCATGCGTCTTTGATAATCTGATCAGTGGACTAGTAGAGTACTCTAGTATAGGTGTGAATGCAGCCAAGATGGAGGATGCATTGAGATCTGATCACTTAGGTTGCAGTAGGAGTAGGTCTATGTTCACCTTCATTCTTTTAGCTGTGTCTATGCAAATGTGCCTCAGGCCTTCATGAAGGACAACCCGCTCAACTGACGTCCTCTGTATAATCCCTTTTTCATTCTCAAATTCTGCAAACTGCATTTGTCCAAGAAAATTTCTAAAAGCCCACTAAGCTATACTAAGATTAATTCGAGCATCTGGAGCGATTTGTTTTCCCTGGTACACACCATGGAGTGAAACTAGTTCGTATTGTTTTAATTCTCTTCACATTTTAATTTCCATCAGATTAGGCAAGTACAGGGGTCCTCAGGTTACGACGTCCTCGACCTACAGCGTAAAAGTAAAAGTACATCGATAATTCTGCCTTAAGGTCAACACACCATGGAAGTGAAATTAGATTTAATAAAACGCTCAGATCAAGGCCAAACACCAACAAACATTGCTATTATTAGATCAAGTTGTAAAAACAGTGGAATATATTCTTTTATCTTCTTGTAAAATGACTCATACATGCATGAAAATCATTGTTATTCACGTCTTTTATGAAGAACTGATCAACATCGTGATGCACCTAACGGCTTTGTTTACATTTTCTCCGGAGTTCCGACTCGGCAAAAATCGACTTAGATCAGTCTGTAGGAATGAATCTCCGACGTGAGTCAAGGACCTCCTGTAAATGCATTGCTGCCTCCTGCTTGTTAAAAAACAACGCATTTGTACTTTGCAAACATAAATACTGCATGTGGCTATTTGCGTTTAGAGCAAGAGGTGAGATTAGAACAAAGGTGGCCATTTGAGACGCATGCGGAGACGCATTCTACACTGACATGTTTACAGCTGTCCACTAGTAATCAGATCTGCCATTACATGTGGTAACGCCTGGTGTGAACAGAACCAACGACAGCGCTAGCGTGATGTTTAGGAGGTATAATATTTGCCATGCTCACCATCTTAGCTAGAAACCCTCTGCAGTTTTTTTTTTTACCTTGTTCATATGGTGTGGTTTGTTTGATGGAGGACACATCATGAGCAAAATAAACAGTCGACACCAGGGCTGAGTGTTTTTCACCTTGACTCACCTTATCTCAAAAACACAGATTCAGACATCTTTGTTTTCATATGTAACAAACCAAAGACTCCAATTCTGTTAACTTGCAGGGTAGCACTCTCTGTATCATTATTCTTACTCAGAAACAGTTTCCAGTTCAAACATGTTGAATTACTCCAACACTGCAAATTACCACTGCATAGTGTTAAGCAATTTTACAGCATTTGTGCACAGTTGTAGATTGGTTGCTGTGCTCCAGCTGCAACAAGTAGGGAGGAGTGTTTGGAGAGAGGTGGGGAATTCATAGATGGTCAGATTCTAGAGGAGTCACATTTAAGCCATTTCAACGCACAAACAGATTATTTTAAATGAAAACGCTTCTAAATATGAGTTCTAAGATGAGTTTTTAGGTTTGTAATCAATGATCAGAGAGGGACTTTGCTGTATTACTACACTAATATTTGCTAATTAGTCCAGCTGAGTCTGACGGGAATGTCCTTCGTTTTGGAGATATTTGGCATAAAGGAAAATGTTTCACAAAGTCAAAAGCTGACCTGATGATGGTGCTGGAAGAAAATGCAGAGAATCATCAAAGTCAGTAGAATTTGTTCTTGTGGGACCATGAATACAAGATTTTATGCGTAGATCTGCATGAAATTTTGACTGACTCTCCAGAAGCCAGAGCAACACTTCATGAAACTGCCGTTGTTAGAATACAATCTTGCTTTTCTAACCTTAAAAAAGACTTAATAGTTGACTCCATTTCTACAGATCACAGCATATTTGCAAGTACGTTTCTACACAATATATTTAGAATATAGAATAGAATATCCCTTATTAGTCCCACAAGGAGAAATTTGCTATTTATATTCTGTATAATAGTGACAAAGACCGACTTCTATAAGATTTTCCCTCCTTCCAACTCTCTTTTTGCCATTGTGTGATTGTAAATGTTTGTATTTTTAGCTATTGCACTGACGCACATGCTGCAAAAAAAAATAACACCCTATGTAACTCAGTTAATACATCCTGTATGACTACATTTCCAAAGCACTGCCCTGACCGTGGACTGCAGAGAACTGTACCAAAAAAGTAAAAGTCTGAGCCTTAATATGCTTCAGTCTTGCAGAAAATGGGTCTGCCATCACCCCTGTGCATGCACAGACACGCACAACCACAGGAAGACATTTTTTCACACAGACATGTGTATTACAGCGTCTCCCACACAAAGGAAATCACACAGTCTCACACACATGCTCACTGGTATGCACACACACCCCACATAGAAACACTGACTCTCTTTCTTTTGCGTCTGTCCTCATCAGATTGATGCACATGAGGACGACGTGAATGCGGTGGCGTTCGCCGACAGCTCGTCCCAGCTGCTCTTCTCTGGCAGTGACGACGCTTTGTGTAAGGTGTGGGACAGACGGACGCTGCGGGAGGACAGACCGCAGCCTGTCGGACAGCTGGCCGGCCACCGAGACGGCATCACCTTCATCCACAGCAAGGTGGGGGGTCGAAGAGAGGAATGCTGCTGCTATTTTATCGCTCTGTCAATAAAAAGTTCCCCAAACGCTCTGTATAGTTGGATGATTAGATGGAATCTGATGAAATGACAATATTAGCTCAGCTCTTTGTATTGATTTAACACTCCGGTTTGTTTTCTCATTTTTTTTTTTTTAAATGTTTATAATGTGCCAGGGGGATGCGCGCTATCTGATCAGCAACTCGAAGGACCAGTCCATCAAGCTCTGGGATGTCAGGAAGTTCTCACCCAAAGAGGGATTGGCAGCTTCCCGCCTGGCTGTCACCCAACAAAACTGGGATTACCGCTGGCAGCAGGTTCCCCAGAGAGGTGAGGAGGGGAGGAACGAGGGAGGCGAGAGGGAGGGACCGGTGGAGAATGAGTCAGGAACAGAGGAGAAAGGAAGAGAAGTTGGAGGACAAGAGGAGGAGAGGTCAGACGGAGAAAGAATAGAGGAGGAGATAAAGACAAAATGACATTATAAAAGAGGTAGAGCGTGAGACAACGACAGGAAGATGAAACATTTGTGTGTGTGGTGAGGGTAAAAGGATATGACAGTAAAACGATGCATAGGGAGATGAGTGATTACCATCACTAGTCAAAGGAGAGGGAAGGCGTAGAGGGGAGGTGAAGGATAGGAGCTCTGATAATGAGATAGCAGGGAAAGAGGGAGAGGAGATAAAAACTTAAATGGGAAAAAATGTAGTGTAGTTCCGTACTTTTGGTAGCTTCTTTTTAATATATGTTATTCGTATAAAAACTGATTTGAGGCCAGGTGTACTTGTAAGGCTTGAAATTAGCTAAAATTTATTTTAAAAAATCTCAAAACTAAAGAAATCCACTTTCCAGTTCTTTGTTTTAACAGTGTTGTGTTTGTTTACTTGCCGGGTCTTGCAGCCCTGAAGAGACACAAGCTGACAGGCGACACCTCAGTGATGACATACCGGGGTCACGGGGTTCTGCACACCCTCATCCGCTGCCGTTTCTCTCCAGAGTTCAGCACTGGCCAGAGGTTCATCTACTCTGGCTGTTCCACCGGCAAAATCATCAGTGAGTGTCTGTCTGTGTGTGAAAGTCAATCTGTAGCCTGTTTGTGATCCAACACGTATGTACAATCAGCTAAACTGTTTGCACTGGTAATATGTGTGCAGTCTACGATGTGCTGAGCGGAACGGTGGTGTCCAGACTGTCGGGCCATGATGCTTGTGTGAGGGACGTCAGCTGGCACCCATATGAGGACAACATCATCAGCAGCTCTGTGAGTGCTGTTAATGCAAACTGTCCTGCTGGAATCAATGTGTAAAAGCTTGGGATCATAAATATTACATTAAATCCTAGGACAGCCATTTTCAGAAGTTGTAAAGGGTTTTAATTGAGCAGCGTTAAACTAGGCAGCCTGAGAATTTGATATGTTTTCTGGCAATTACGAGGATTAAAGTGGACCATTTGCAATGAAAAAAAGAGCTTTTTTTCTGCATATTGCAGTAAATTGTCCTTTTTAGCAGTTTAGCCATCTGTAGAGGAAACTAGACTCCTTTTTTTTTTTTTAACCAAATGGAGAACAACATTAAAGCTGTTGCCCCCCATACCAGCAGCAAAACGTGAAATGTTTAGACTACAGGAAAGAAGCTACAGCATCCTGAGATGTGCTTCTGACATCTCCAGTTTAATTAGTGAACAGACATTGTGATGTAGCTCCATGGTTAATGTAAAGTACTTCCATAAAATATCAAAAAACATGCATTTGAGGCAATTACAGTGTGAAGGCCTTGTACATAGATGAGATGTGCAGGGTTAGCTTTTTTCCTGCCTAAAAAAGCAGCGTGTCTTTTACACATGGTGCCAAAACCTGCTGTTTGGTTGCTTGATTTAGTGAATGAAGCTACAGAGACGGCGTAAAGCATGCCACCATCTATAAAAAGTAGGGCTGGCCTGAATAGCAATTTCTGGGCTCCAGATATTCGCCCCGATTAATGACGAACATCTGAATATTCGGTTCGGTTCGTAACATCCGACGGCATGGAGGTGCGCGAATTGACGAGCCGTGACCGTAACCGTAACAACCGAATATTCGGATATCCAGATATTCGGGTCCAGCCCTCATAAAAAGGTATCATCAGTCAGCACAGTACTTGACAGAGCAAAGGATAAAGGATAAACTTTATTGATCCCACAGTGGGGAAAGTTCACTGTTACAGCAGCTCCAAAGAAAAAGTAGGAAGGCAGTGCAGGAATAGATAAAAAGAAACACAGTAAAAGGACTGCACTGCAAAAATTGCAGAAAAAAAACATTATATACAGGTGATTCTTTTTTTTTCTTATAAATATCATGTAGAAGATTATGTACAAGAGGATGAGGTATCAAAGACGCTAAGGCTACATCCATACGTTATCTTTTCATTTTACAACAGGGTTTTTAAATTTAAGATGATCTCCAACCAGATAAGCATTTTAGCACAGTTTCAGAAATAATCTCCATTTGTACTAGCACTCGTATAAATGCATATCACGTGACCTTTCACATACACTTCTCACCAGTGTAAGAAAGAAACAGAGGGTTGGTTGGTTATAAACCATTCTCCAAAAAAACACAATTTGTGAAAGCAAGACCAGAGATTTCTTTGCTTCAACCAACAACAAAGTGGAGCTGCGACTGAAAATGAGTCTCACAGGCTGTATATCTTTGTTGGTGCTAGATTGGGTCGGCTTGAGGTAGTAACCCAACCTATCATAACCATTATTCACAGCAGAACGGTCCTACCAATGCAACCCTCTGACTTGTACAACCTAGCATCAACTGTTTTGGTTGTCTTCCTTTAAAAGGTAATGTAATATGGGCGTGATGAATCATAGAGAGACATAAGAAACAAGAGAAGCACTCAGAGAGCGCAGTACTCCACCAAGGCTGCTCAGTCGTATGATTTCCAACAGATAAAATCTTTAAACAATTCGTGGTCCACAGCAGTGGATTTGCAGTAGGATCGCAATCATGTGAGCAGACAGCTGACGTAGTGTTCACTTGTTGTCATAGTTATAGTGATGCCGTGCCGCTATCTCGCAATGATACAGAAATCTTTAACAAGTCCATGGATCCAGACTATAAGCCACATCACTGCCAAAATCTAATCAGGTGGTCCTTGTGTCCCTGAAAATTTCATCCAAATCTGTTAGTCCGTTTTTGAGTAATGTTGCGAATGGACAGATAAACAGACGGATAAACCAACGCCGATCGTCACATAACTCCACGTTCCTTGGTGGAGTTAAAAAAACAGCCAATTATGAAGTGAACATGAATGTCTTTGTTATTGTTTCCAGAAGTCTAGTGGCCGTCGAGACTAAGCAGCACCAGAGTGTTCAGAATAGAACAGAGACAGCAGCATTTCCAAAAGTCTCTCTTTTAGAGATCCTAAAACACCAGACTAGCGTCAACATTAAGTATACAGTGGTCCCTCGTCTATCGTGGGGGTTACGTTCCAGACCCCCCCGCGATAGGCAAAAATCCACAAAGTAACGACCTTATTTATTTTATTATTTATATATATTTTTTAAGGCTTCTAAACCTTCCCCACACTCTTATAAACACTTCCTATGCTCTTAAACACTTTCTACACTCTTTAACCTACCTAATTTTAACAACATCTAAAATTCTATATGGGTACTCACCATTGAATATACTACAACTTAAATGATGAAGATGATGGTGAATTAGCTGGGCAGTACTGATAGTGATGAGATGAATGTAGAGCACAGTGAGAATGGACAAGGCAAGATGCTGAACTCATGCTGTACATGGTAGATGAAAGAGAATGATGCTACGGTCGCTGAGCCAATCAGAGCCCAGCGCTGTACGCTCCACATTTTATTTCGATGCAGTATTCTTTTAATATGTCTTAATTGATTTTTTTTAAGTAGTTTTTTATATGGTTTTAATTTTTTTAGACTAGAAAATGGTAATTTTACAGCAAAAATAATTAAAATAATAAATATTTAAAATTACCTATATACCACAAAATCCCATGATATTGCGAAAAATCCACGAAACCAAATACAGTTTAAAAATATGCAATACAATGAGACAGCGAAAAATGAACCGCGATATGGCAAGAGACCACTGTAAGTGTTCCCGAAGTTATCAGAAATAATTTATTGATCCCGGGGGGAAATTGCTGATGTTACAGTTGCTCCCATTCTAAGTCAGAAATATAAACAGTACAAAATATATAGATAAACATAAGTACAAAATATGAACTAAAAACAAATATAAGTAGAAACAATATAAGCAGAAATGTAAAATGTGCTTTTCTCAAGAAAAGTAAGTGTAAATATGGTGTGTGTTATATGTGTTTTGTCAGCCAAGTTAAAGAAAGTCACTGAAAAACTGGGGTACGTAAAATCACAGGACTACAGGACACCAGCAGAAGGTGCTGATGTTTTGATTAATCATATTTTTACCTCTGATCCCTCATTCTCTGCCGTCTTTTGCCTACAGTGGGACGGAGCGGTGCGAATGTGGGAACACAGACAAACCCACCCTCTGGATGAGGAGAGAGACTGACAAAAGCAGAAACACAGCAAGAGAAGAAGAGACAAAGGAAACGATGTGACGTCACCGCTGACGGGGCGACACTCGCCCAAACACAGCAAGGCAGTAAGCTCAGGCGGACCGGGAGAGACTTCAATATTTTTAAATTCAATGCTGGATATTAATGATTACAATTATAGTGTGGCTGAAGTGTTCATTTGGAAGGCCTTGTAGCCTCAAGTGCAGATTAGAGCACAGTGGGAACGTCACAGACTACTTCTGTATTTCTTTTGTTTCTGCCTCACTGTCTTGCGCAGAATAAACAGGCCAAAGCTTTTGAATCGAGCCTGAAACACGTCGCTTAAAACATGCTGAAGCTCAAAGCGCTAAGCACTGCACTCAATGAGCTATGAAATGTAATGATAAGTTAGTTCTATAATAGGTGGGATATCGCAGGGAGGACGTGATGATGATAATGTTGTATAAATGTATAGTATTTTAATGGTATGTGCATTCAGGGAGTGTATTGGGTAGTTGTCAGTGTGCTGATTTGGCATCACTTTTGACTCTGCTGTTATGAATAGCATGAGCTGTCTCCTATTTTAGGGCCATCACATTTTAAGTCCACATTTAAAGATTGAATATGTTCTAATTATACTGATTTCTAGTTGCCTGAAGTCACAAATCCTAAAGCTGATGATCATGTAACTTTCCTGAGTTCACCACTGGTCCACCACCTCCTCACCTGTTTAAATACAAGTTCTTAGTGGCCAACTCACAATGCCGGAAATTGTTGTTTAACTCTCAATGTTTAAACCTCTTCTCAAGCCTGGAGGTGCAACTCTCATATTCAGACACAGCAATAGTCTGAGGTCTTGTTCTTGATTCTGGATCAGCACTCAGTTCTGTAAACACAGGCGTTGATTAAAAAAGAAGACTAATTTTGTTGGCCAATATAAACGCGTGATTTGTGTAAAAGATTTGCAAGTGTTTGATCGTATGTTAAAGTTAAAACTTGGTGACGAGGCTGGAGACGTGCGCATGGTTTAAAAGTTCCACACTGATCTGTATATGCAATTTTCAGGTGTTTATATCAAAGCCCACATTTCACTCTCAGACCGTTGTTTTACAGGAACAATAAAACCTTTAAATGTACCACAAATACAGTACGCTATCGTCATTTTTATCATTTACCCTTTCAGGCTTTAAACATGCAAGAGTTGCACATGGAAAAAAAATCATGCCCTGTTTACAGCGAGACGAGACAGATTTTGTCCATTTTCTACGGTTAACTACAGCTGCCAGATATCCATTAGCCAGCAGCACACACACACTGACAATTAGCTGCTACAAGAGCCGTATCAAAGTTGCCTGAAGGTCACTGTAATGACAGCAATGCAGTAAGTGGTCTAAAATTAGACTGAGATTCTTGGGCATGTCTGGTTTCATTCCCTGTTCCTGCTGATTTATTTCTTATAAAAGCCTACCAACACTGTTGGTAAATTGTATCATAATGTTCCAATTTAAATAATTAGTGTTTTGGATCATTTAGGTTACAATCCTAAAAAATGCTTGTCCTGATACAATATGTAGTAGTATTAAAGAGACTATATTATGTTTTTTTTCCCTCTCTCTTGTTTTTAAGCTGTTGTTTTGTGCTTGGAAAAGTTACAATGCCCAAAGTCTATGCCAATTATTCTCCCACTATTATCTCACTGCTTCTCACCTAGCTGAAGGAATTGACGGGACTCAACACCCCCACAATTAAATCAATTGTTCCTTGTATCATTTCTGATGGATAAGCCTGAAATGGAATCGTCAGCAGGCAGCTGACGTAGTGTTCACTTGCCGTCATAGTTACAGTGACGCCGTGCTACTATCTGGCAATGATACAGAAATTAAGCTTTAATAAACCTGTGGATCCAGACTATAAGCTGCATTGCTGCCAAAATCTAGTCACTTGGTTCTCGTGTCATTTCTGATCTTTCCTGAAAATTTCATCCAAATCTATTAGTCTATTTTTGAGTAACGTTGCGCACAGACAAGCAGACAGACAGACAATCCAACTCCGATCATCACATAACTCTGCCGAGGCTCCGCCCCTTTGGTGGAGTAAAAAGCTGGTCCGTTACGTGAGTTAAATGTTCTCTATGTCAGAACTTATTGGAAAAAAGGGTTTACATCTCTCACGAAGACACCACAGTAATCACATATGAAAACTTTCTGGGAAAATGTGAGTTTTTTCCTATTAGTTTTGCCATTTCCATTAACTTTTCTAATGCTGTAGTTCAAAATGCACAGAAGAATCCATTATGGAAACACAGCTACTGTCTGCCAGTACTTTCTCACTAGAGACTCTTCTGCTACAGCCATTACCCTCTGCCTGCACTCATAGGTCTAAAATTATGAGGACATAACTAACATTAAATCGCTTTCGTCAGGGCAGCTGACCAATCAGAGGAGAGTGACTTTTGGGATGGGCCCTTAAAGAGACAGGAGCTAATAACAGAGCTGCAACAATGTACAACTTGAGAAAAAAATGCAGCATGTAAACATAAACCTGAAAAAATGAAATCATAAATCCATAAATGTGCATAATATGGGTTCTTCAAATGAAAAAGACAGCTGGGATTGTGCCTTCGGATCAATGAAAAGGCAGAAAATAATGGTAAAGCTTCACCCCTTACATGTTATTTCATTTTTGAACACATCCTTCAAAAAGCTGTGCCGAAGAAAACATAACTAAGTCTCACATATGGCCATGTTTCTGTCAGTATGGATTAGGAGTCTGTGTTGGTAGGAGCACTGGATGCCCTGGCTTGTGAAAACAGCACCACTATGCTTTCATTGAGCATGAATCCCATGGAAAGACTAAATTTAGTCAATTTGGCTGTGAGGGTTGAAGAGGTTTGGGAGGCTCTGGCCTGAGGACTGGGCCTAGAAATGAAAAAGACTGAAAGCGCTGTGAGGAACGCAGCTGTTAGTGGCGCCAAATGCAGGCTGGCGTCAGTTTATAACTTAAATTAGTTTTGGCTCCAACAGCTGAATCCAAGTATGGAGAGGCTGAAGTAGAATCAGAGAAGGAGCCAAACCATCCATTTTATCTCAGGACGATTCTGACATAAAATGGAGATGCAAATGTAAGCGAACAATGTTGCATCACAGCACTGTATCGGACTGCAAACTACTGGGAGTTTAATTTCAAGCCACTGATTCTGTTTTGTGCCACTGACTGCCATCATGAAGGAACACATTCAGTCTAGTGTTAGAGCGTTGCTTTGAAAATAATGGGGTCAGTTACAGCAGCAGGCATTAACACGTCTCCTCTTTCAGTCTGTGTTCTGGAGGGGGGATGGGTTTGAGGGTAAAGGGGACAGAGGAGTTGTATTTTTATAAACCATGTGCTCTCCAGCATGCCTGACAGTGAGAGAGGAGGTGGTGTGTCTTTCACACACAAAAGAAAGTGAGGCAGACCCAGCAGAGCTCAAGACTACTGAAAGTTATATAACAACCAGAGGTATCCCTGAGAAGACCAACGGGGTCGATCACCATGGATCTGAAGGCTGAGAACTCCTCAAATGGCCTCACATCGGAACTCAACCTGGAGAAATTACACAGGATAGCCGCAGAGTTGATTCTGCCGGGAAGATTCATGGTCGGACTCCTGAATGCTGCCCTGGAGTTTGTTACAAACTTACTAGCCAGAGTTTTAGGAAGCAACCTGGTCAGAAGACATTTCCACCTGATGCTGTCAGGGCTCGTTCTCTTTGGACCTGTGCTGAGTTTCTGGGTCTCAAAGTACAGCATTTTCGCTAACAGCAACCACTACCTGTACAGGTGAGAGGAAGAACTGTGATTTCTCCTTTTAGTACGTCATATATTCAGTAAAAAATTCACAAACATTTGCTGGAAATCAGTGAAGTGGCTCCATCACCTGTCCTGAATGAGCCAAATATCATGAAACTCTGCTGTTGCTTTGAAGACCAGTTAAATTTAAAATTTACAACCACAAACAGATATGCATTACCTATTTATTAGGAGTTTATGAAGGCTATAATGTGACTTTGTTAAATAGAAATAATTCAAATAATCTGTGCTTTACAGATTGTAAGAGCAGATCTGAGTATGAATAGAACAGAACGGAACAGAAAGTGTTTTCTGTCATGTATTGTGTAAATAATTACCAGATTATGAGTACTACCACTGATTGGTGCATTGAGACACAAACACACATGTGAAGCAACTTCAGAAATAATAAAATGAGTTAAGACTAGTAAATGTTAAAATCAAACACTAGATGTTGGGTATTTTTGCAGCAGGATAAATGTTGCTCCAGAAATATATACAATGATCACACAAGTCTGAATGAAAATTATTGCACAACAATAAAAAATACAGAACTAGAGAGCTGTGAGCGACTGCAGTCATGTTACACTATATTCTCAAAATACAGCATGGAAACAAAAATCGTTTTAGTGTATATTCACTACTAACCTCAGTCAGTACTACAGTACTGATTATATAGCTTTACTTGGTTAATGTTTTACTGGGTCTTCTCTATGTGTGCTATCATTACATTATATTATAATCATTATACCTTATTTTTATTTTAGTTTATTTCATTCATTTTGCAGGGACAGCACACATTAAAAGTAACTGCATCAGAGTTAGCTAGCCGCTAATTTGCATCTGTTGACCCTGGACAGGAGCAAAAAAAGGTGAACAACCACAAAACAACAAGTACACGACATAAAACAATACACAACTTAACAGTTAATCAGTGAGAGATCATAAGGAAAATCAGTAAAAGCAATAAATATAAGGTAGTCACTGGTGGTGATAATTTTGTGACGACTTTATCTAAACCTTGAGGCTGGTTTTACACCAGGTGTGTCAAACTCATTTTAGTTCAGGTTCCACATTCAGCCCAATTTGATCTCAAGTGGGCTGGACCAGTAAAATCACAGCATAATAACCTAAAATAACGACAACTCCTAACTTTTCCCTTAGTTTTAGTGCAAATAAGAACATTCTGAAATGTTCACATTTAATCTTCTTACAAAACATTATGAACCTGAAATTTAAAAAAAAAAAAGTTCAATTTCAACAACATTATGCTTCAGTTTATCATTTACACATTAAAACCTAGAGATCACAGACATTCAGTCACAGGTATCTAGAACTGAACAATATAGTATTTTACTTTATGATCAAAACAACTTGTCAAGGTCTAGAATAATTTTTTGAACTTACCTATTTTGCAAAGTCATCCTGTGAGCCAGATTGGACCTTCTGACGGGCTGGTTTTGGCCCGCGGGTCGTATGTTTGACACCCGTTTTAAACACTTCAAAGCTTCGGTAATGTTGGTGTGGATGGATTCCACTTTATTTTTTTTAACCATAGTGCTATTTGGGGGCCAATGTAAAAGATTTATTATTCCATCTATTATGTTGGGTTTTTTTGGAACTATATTGTTATTAAATTATTTATCCTTTAACTATGAACTGTAATGTTATTAAACTATTCAACCTTAATGTTAATCTGATGACATCTATCAAACTGCTGAAGCTATCTATCTATCTATCTATCTATCTATCTATCTATCTATCTATCATCTCAGCTGTTAGTGGTTATAATGCTCTGGTTAATCAGTTTAACGCTTTGAACTGTCTACAGTCTAAAGTTTCAGTAGTTTTGCCTGAGAGGGAAAACTGTGTTCTTACATTCCATTTTGTAATGTGTTCACACTTTATACTGTGACTTGTCGTGCAAGACGTTTTCTCATCACCACCCTCTCACAGGAAGTTCCTCAAGTCCACTTGGGGCTGGACCTCCATCCTCACCGGTTCCTTCGTCCTCCTCCTCTCCCTCTCAGCTCGACACTCCCTCTCCCTCACCCTCCGTCACCTCTCTCGGATAGGCCTCGTGGGGTTGCTGTGGTTTGGCTGTCGGCGTCTCCTGACCCTGCTGGAGGACGCAGCAGGAACCTGTTACGAGCCGATGACCCCCGTCCAGGACGTCCAGAGCCCTGCCTCCCCGGTACAACCTCTACTGCTCCTGCATGAAGACCAGACCAAGGCCTCCTGCCTCAGAGCCAGCATGCTGTGGAGAGGTTATGAAGTTTCCCAGGACGTCCTCATCATCTGCTTGTGTTGTCTGCTGCTCGTCGAGGAAATGTCCGTCTTCGGTATTCACTTGGCCCAAGGGAAGGCCCTACAGAGGTCGCCTGGGGCCCCGTTAAGATTTATCTTCCTCCTGTGTGCAGTTCTACTTGTTATATGGTTGTTCCTGCTGCTGTGTTTGCTTGCGTACTTCCCCAGTCTTCCTGCCCAGCAGCTGGGAGGAGCTCTGGGCTACCTGGGCTGGAGAGGACTCTACCAGGGATGGTACCGACTCAGACCAAGCTGGGGCTGCCCTGGTTTGCCAGGAGAGGGGCTTTCTACCACCATAGATACCCACAAACACCCTCAACAGAATGGTACAGTTGATGAAAATTAGGTTTGGAATGTGTACTTTAAAGCTCAGGGTGTTTTTAAGAGATTTAAAAATTGCCACAAAGCCAAAATAAATGGAGAAAGACTCAAAGGAATCATGTTGCTTTATTTTGTAATCTGAAGCAAAATACAGGCACAGTAATAAAATGAAGATATTTCTGCAAGAGCAGGTGTATTGTTACTTGATGAGAGTGTCATACTACACTTGCTGTAGCTTGTTAAAGAGCCTGAAAGTGTGCTGGAGTCGCCTCAGTAGATGAGAGCTTTTCCGTCTCCTCTGGGCTTCTTAATCTTGTCGTAGTTCTTGTTAATGATGTCAAACAGCACAGCCTGGAGAGGGAAATACAGACAGTGAGTGTAATACAGAAGCAGACTGCGGCTGATATGTGCGTGAGAAAGATATAAGAAAAACAGACAGCGAGCGAGAAAGGTTAGAGAGAGTAATAAAAGAGAGTGACGCCCAGATACGGAGCTGTAATCTTGTCAAACAGCTCCTTTCATCATCACCTGTAACGCCTTGTTCATTAACAGCATCAAACGCAGGAGGACAATGGCCGACGGAAAGACACAAACTGATTAATGGACAGGAGATGGAGCACCAATCAATCTAACACAAGCACAGCAATTAGTTTAATTACCCTCCTATTAGAAAGGAATGGATTCCATTTAGGCTCCGTCCCTGCTGCTTGGACACGGCTGGAATATTTTACATGCAAGAGGTTTGATTCAAACACAGCGCATGATTGCAACAGATGGTGTATTGAGTGGGATACATGTGATTTACAATGGTCAGGTGGCATCCAGGCAGTGTTAAATGCAGTCAAAAAACATGCTCCAGAGGCCTAACAGTAAACAACAGGGAGTAGAGTCATTTTTCTATTGTGTGCCATTTTGTCTCCTCCTGTCTGTGACCCAAAATCCGTTTAGCATACCGTCTGCAATAGGGTCTCAATTTCCAAAATGCATCTCGAGGACAGAGGTGTAACTTCCCTGTATCCTTTACGGAATATAAAAGAGGTGTGTCACGCTTCTTTTACATCTGTACATTCTTGTCACACTATGCCACATTGTTAATTCAATTATATGAGAATATAGGGGGTCCTCGGCTTACATCGGAGTTCCATTCCTACGGATCGATGGAAGGAGATTTTCCCTGCAAGTTGGAACTCCAGCGAAAACGTAAACATAGTTACATGCATCACGATATGGATCAGTTCTTTGGAAAAGCCATGAATACCAGCGACTTTCAAGCATGTATGAATGATTTTACAAGAAGATAACAGAACATTGTAACAGAATGATGTTGTTGATGTTGATGTTTCAATGTTTATTGCTCAGTTCCAGATTTACCTAATGTCAGTGAACATGCCATGTTTAGTTAGCTCACCTCTGATTGGCTGAGAGTCAGCAGTAGAGAGAGCTGGGAACGGTGGCTAATTCTGGAGCTAAGTTGTAGAGTTTTTCTAGTTATTCTGGCGTTGACTACGGCCCACAGTAGCCTGTGTGAAGGTTCAATAAACCAGCAGAAAACCAGATAAAGTCTCACTCATTCATCATAGAGGGTAGCTACAATATGTTACACTGTTTTTGCAAATTGACCCATTTTCGTCAGTGTTTCACCCTGTTCCGAGTGTTTTATTAGATCTAATTTCACTTCCATGGAGACGGCTTTCCTTTTCTTCGAAGCATCAGAAGAGTCTGACTTATGCTTGGGAGCCATAATGAAGGACAAAAAGTTAGTGACTGTAGCACAATCCAAGGTGGTGTACAACCGGCGAATGTAAACAAAGCATCTCATAGCGCCAAGATGATGTAATTGTCCGCTCTGGTCGTCATCTAGTTCCATGTAACCAGTTCTGATGTAACGACGAAACGCTGTAGGTTGAGGATGTCGTGAATCGAGGACCCCCTGTATATGCTTTAACCTGTCAAGAACACTGTGATGCTCATCTGACAGACCATAAAATACTGCGGTAGACTATAACAAAGCACTGAACAGATGATGCAGTTGTTCTATATGTCAGATTTAACTGATTTAAAACGGCGTCTCCAAAGCAGCCTGTTGCCTCACGTCTCTTTTTGCCTTGTGTGCTTGCATCTCTTTTAAGAGACAAAGGGAGTGAGACAAAAGGAGAGGAGTTGAGGATGTAAAAACTGAGAAATGACAAGAGGGGCGGGTGTCTTACGTATGTGCTGCGGATGTCCAGCACCACAAGGCGGAGCTCACGGTACTGATACTGGTCCAGCTCATGAACCAGCTGTCTGTAGTCTCCCTGCAGCCCAAAACACACAAGCAGAGAGTTCATCAACAAAAATCACACACGATAGAGGAGAAAATTACACACTGACACCCTTTATGTCCTTATGGTACTCTAATATGTTACTGAGTTTGTGCACATTCACAGAAACACTTGCAGATTACTGACCACGTGAGATAGTTTGGCAGCTTTGGCCACAGCATCGCCTCTGTCGTTGTAATACCTGACAAAACAAGAGGACAGAGGAGTCACACGTCATTATTTCAGAACAGTCATCAACAGGATACATTCCTATCTACTGATCTGTAAAACCTAAACTTTAATGTGACACCTAAGAACACAGTCCAGAACACGCTGAGCGTTTAGCTAATTTGCTAAATCATTCATAGGAGTGCAGTTGTGTTTCTTCTTTTCTCAAATGTTGGATTTTCTCACTTTAAAATGTACAGATGGTTGCATTTCATGCTCATGACTTTTCCTGTTGGAGCACTATAAATAAAGATCTGAAATGCCCTGTAGATCCACAATCATGTAGCTATTGTGGGTAATTACAGGTACTCAGGGTTGAACATGTGTCCAAGACTGAGTGACGTTGCGTCTATATAGTAGAAAAATAATGTTTTAAGCCTTTTTTCCTGCATTGTAGGGATCTAACACAGTCATTATGGATTTGGCTCTGAGTGCTTCTAAATCACAGATGACCTACAGCTCACGGCAGCACCTGAACACATCCAGTTTAGATACAGAGCTGCTCTGCTAATGTGCTGCTCATGTTACTCATTCTGTGTACACATGAATGAACAGCTCAAACTCTTGTTTCATTGCAGAACAACTGACAGCTCCTAGCATAACCTGAAAAAATGTCTATAAACCATGTCTGTGGTATAATCAGTGACATCAGCTTGTCAGTGACTGTATTCGTCAAATACATATAAAAATTTACAACATAGTAGTTCATATTTACTTTGAAATCTGAGTCTGGAATCCTTCAATCTTGGTGCGTGTGTTGGTCAGCAGCTCAAACACTTTCTCCTATTGGGAAACAATAAAAACATGAAATCCAGCTCAATAAATGTCACTTCAACACAAGAAAAATGACATCAGCCTGCTGTTTGACCACATTATCAGTAGTTACAGACCTGTACAGCCACTCCGAAGTTGTTACCGTCTTCAACTCTAGGAATTTGGAGTTGCACCCACATTGACACCTGCCAGAAAAAAAAACACATTCAAGTATACATCATTAATAAACTATTTTGAAACATGGAATGTGAGCTCATGTCTTCGTAACATTAATGCACACAGAATCACTTTCCTTTAGGCATCATTTAGATTTTAATGGAACTACTACTTTTATTGATACTGCTTATCGATGCAGCACTTTAACGGTGTTCTTAGCGGTACTTGTTGATTTAGGTTTTTTAAGAGAAAAAACCAAAAGAAACTGAGAATAAAGATTGCTTTATTTTCTAATATGTTCTATATTCAAATTAAAATGTACATAGACACTAATGTGTTGATAGGATGATCAGAACTCTGTGGACAGTCTCACAAGTTTTACCCACAAAATAAAATAGTCTGCAGTGTGTTTCATTAAACTGTCCAGCAGTGTATAAGGATTAAAAGCTCCACCTTGAACTAATGTTAAGTAAATGTCAGTCCACTGTGCTGATAGAAACCTGTGTCACTCTTTTGAGTATGAAAATAATGCAGGACTTTGACGGTATTTGTACTGTGTGACTTTAAAATTTTATTGAAGAAAACAGATGAAAGACTTCTACCATCAACATTTAGCCAGAGAAATTCTGTAAATAAAGGAAGACAGAGTTTGTCTGCAGCCTCCAAATCACTAAATCTTTGCTGTTCTGCACTCTGAAAGTGAAACTGAAATTTGGAGCTACAGACTCCGACAGACAGAACACCGTTTTGGATTTGGAAAGCACCAGACACGTGTCTTACAGTGGTGAGATAAAATGTGCAACTCAACGTTCTTCTTACTTCCAAAAGTACCAAACCGTTACCATCAAAACTTATTAATCCTCCATATTTAAAAATTTCCCTTGGTGCCCATCCTTACATTCCTTACATCTATGTTGCACTCACTATGGCAGGTAATCACATTAAGACTGATTTTTCTAGCATCAAGTGAAGTAATGCCACTGAAGAGACTGACCGTGTTCAGCTTCTCCTTCAGCGTCTGGATCTCAGATTTGACCTGCTGCAGGAGGTTCTCCACTCGTTCGTTGGTGCAGATGGGACCACAAGGAGGCCCTGGAGGACACAACATCCCAGACACTCACTCACTTGGTCACAATATCAAATAACTGTTGCTCGCTAAGGCCTTACCGGCTTCTGAAGTAGATTTCCTTTTCAATATTGAACAAATATATAGACTGACCATCCAAAAAAAAAAGTCGCACACGCTAATATTTCATTGGACTCCCTTTAGTTTTGAGTACGGCACTCATTCACTGTGACATCGTTTTGATAAGCTTCTGCAATGTCACAGCATTTATTTCTGTCCAGAGTTGGATTTATTTTCTATCAAGATCTTATATTGATGATGGGAGAGTTGGACAAAGTCTTCTCCAGAACATCCCAAAGATTCTCAGTGGGGCTGAGGTCTGGACTCTGTGGAGGACAATCCATCTCATGCTCCCTGATCCACTCATTCTCAATGTGAGCCCCATGAATCCTGGCATCATCATCTTGGAACATGTCCATGCCATCAGGAAGAACTCCACTGATGGAAAGACCTGGTCATTCAGTATCTTCAGGTAGTCAGCTGACCTCATTCTTTGGGAACATAACGTTGCTGAACCTGACCAACCCCAGATCATAACCATAACCCCCACAGGCTGGTAGGTACTAGCCATGATGAGGGCATCACTTCATCTGCCTCTCTTCTTACCCTGATGCCCCCATCATTCTGGAACAGGGTAAATCTGGACTCATAAGACCACATGACCTTCTTCCATTGCTCCAGAGTCCAATCTTTATTCTACCTAGCAAATTGAAGCCTTTTTTTCTGATTAGTCTCATAAGTGGTTTTCTTAGAGCTGCAGCTGTTTAGTCCCAATGCCTTGAGTTCCCTTCACATTGTGCCTATTGAAATGCTCTTACTGTCACTATTAAACATAGCCGTGAGTTTGACTGTTGATTTTCTACGATCATCTAAGAGTTTGTTTTGACCACAGTTGTTTCTCAAAGACGATGGTTCTCCACTATCCTTCCAGAATTTAATAATGCGTTGGACGGTTCTTAACCTGATTTTAGTAGCTTCAGAAATCTCCTTAGTTGTTTTCTTTGCTTGATGCAGGACAATAATTTGATTAACATCCTTTCTATGAGCACAGGATATGTCTTCCAACATGGTTGTTTCAGAAATGAGAAGCTCCTCACTGCATCAGCTAGGGTTAAATAAGTTGTTGCAGCTGAAACATATTCATCACTGAAGTAATTATCCAATGGAAGGATCTTATCGATTTGCTTAGTTAAATTCAAGTGGTGACATTTTTTTTAGGCAGGCAGTGTCTAAAGATGGTTCACTCGCATACAAATTATCTCACTAATGTGTAAATGCTGCCCTAACTGCTTTGTCCTATCTCATTAGCCATAATTTGAACCCTCAGTCTCAATATTAATGTTATGGAAATGCTACATTGTCCTACAAATAATGGTTTCTCACAGAGTTTGTAGCTGTTTTTACCCATTTTTGCCCTTGTTTAAGAGAACTATATTGTACAACATATGGGTTCCTCATGTCTATTTCACTTTAATTAGTTTGCTTTATCACTTATCACCATCTCCGTCGTCTCATTTACCTGAGTCTTCGTCCTCTTTATCACTGTCCTTGTCTTTCTTCCCATCCTTAGCCTCCTTCTGCAACACAGGAACAGAAGGCATCAGGTCAAAGAGTTTTAACTGCCTATTAATCTCTCTAGACAGCTCACCCACGGGATTTTTTTTTCTCTCTGGACAGTTAAATGTAGATGTCAAATGCAAATTTTTTTCTTTGCATATTGAATGTAACCCTGCTACATTATTTCCTGGTCCTTGGAAGGCATTTGTGAACGGAATCCAGCACCTTCATGTTTTTTCTCCAAGAGTTTATCACAAATATTCTTCTTACACGTTCCCCTCCTGAAACCCATGACAGCGTCTGCCCTCTGCTAAACCCTGCATACAATATGCCAGCAACTGTCAAAATGAAGGTGATTTATGGATAAAAGAAAGATATAACATATGATAAAAAAAAGTATTTTCTAGTCTGTGATGATTTTGCACTGCATAAAGCATCTCCAGCACGGTCCTATCATTTTATTAAAACTGAAATACATGCAAAATTAACAGCCGATTGAAGCCTCACTTCAGATTTTTTAAAAGATCACCGAGCATAAAATGCCCACTCATTGACAGTTTGTAAAACAGCCCTTGGAAATTGTGCAGTGATTGGTTGCCATGGCGACTGGGGACTCTGTTTCAGTGTTTCTTCCTCATATAATGAAATACTAAATATAAACTGAGCTGAGGACCCCAGTCAAGAGACTCTGCAGCAATCCTGAAGAAATGTAAAGGTTGGGAACATAAAACATCAGTAAGTCAACTTGTTATAAAATCTATTACTTTTCTGTAATCTACATCCATTCTAACTCTTACTTCAAAAGACCTTTTCAAACCAGGATGCTGTCTTCAACGGAGTTAAATCTGATTTTTAAACTGAAGCCCACTCAGTGTAAGACTCACCTCCTCCTTCTTTTTGCGTTTGGCCTCCTCTTTTGCCGGATCTGGTATTGGGATGTCCAGCGGTGCCTTCAAGGATGCCAGGTCATCACAGCTGAACGATGTCTGACAGCAAACAAGTCACACAATGTTTCATGTAGCTTAAAATTCGAGTCACAACTTGATCAAAATGGTCTCAAGCAAGATTATATTCATCCCCCGTACAGTGAAAAGCAGCATTATTACTTTGTTAACTTGTTGATGTGGTGTTTTTTTAAATATGCAGGAAGAACATAACAGGCAGTCAACACTATGGAAGAGCGCTTCTACCTTCCAGTGTTTCATACATAACCAACTTGAGGAACCAATCCTTTCAAACTACAGCGTTACAACGACTACAAGCTGCACCGTACCGCCGATGAGATTGGATGCCAGGGTATCAGGTCAGTGCAAGATTGGTGGAGCTACCGACAAAAACCGGCAAATAAAGCGGAGAGATGACGTTGCCTCGGGTTCAGAGAGAACCAGATGGGCGGGCCGCCTCCAATCAGCACACACAGTGTTTGTTGTATAGTAAAAGAGAGTATTGTGGTAGATGTACGAGGGAGTGAGCTGCTGCTTTCGTTTAACTTTTCACCTGTTTAAATTAGAGAGGGAGGTAAGACTTTGTATTTAATTTTGCCCCTTTTATTTTGGTAGGTAAGTTGGACTCCCAAAGACTAGTGTGGTTTTGGTTGTTATTCTGGCATAGAGCTCACTCTTAATGTAATTTATACCTTACCCCTGATTTGTTTTTGTTCAGGACAACCATTGTCACCAAATCACATTTGTTTTAAATAAATTATTTTTTTCTCAGAGGAACATGTTGCATGTGGCTGCTTGAGACCTATGAAGGATGGCACTTCATGTTACATTCAAGTAACCCCTAGGTTGGGGTGTAGTTTTATTCTTCTGAATCTGTCTTCAATTCAAACATGTGTGGCTAAACTACTCCTATGTTACAACTTGCCATTGTTTTCCATAGTTTTATAGTGTTTTGCCAGAGTTGTAGGTGGGATGGTGTGCTTGAGCTGAAGCGAGTGGGGATAAATAGGTGAAGATATGGCAGGAAATTCAAAGATCCTAATATTTTAAAGGATGCAACGGCATAAAGTTACATTAGAGTCGCTTTCAGGCATGAAGGGACTATTTTCATGAGAAAAACTTCTACATATGTACACAGTGATGTTTTCAGGGGTTAAATCAGCAACTGGAGAGGAAAGGCTTAATAATTATTCATTGTGCTGAAGACCCCCAAGAGACCCCTTAGTGTGTAGTTAGTTCAGGTTTCAGGACCGCAGCCTCATTCAATCAAACTGATACCTTCAGGGCTGCACAGTGGCATGGTGGGTAGCACTGTCGTCTTGCAGCTAGGAGATCCCTGGTTTGTGTCCCGGATATCCCGGGATCTTTCTGCATGGAGTTTGCATGTTCTACCTGTGCATGTGTGGGTTTTCTAGGGTACTCCGGCTTCCTCCCACAGTCCAAAAACATGCAGAGGTTAACAGATATCTCTAAATTGTCCGTAGGTGTGAATGCGAGTGTGATTGTTTGTCTGTATATGTAGCCCTGTGATAAACTGATGACCTGTCCTGGTGTCCCCCACCTTCGCCCCAAGTCGGCTGGGATAGACTCCAGCCCCCCCATGACCCCAATGAGGATTTAGCGGTGTATAGATAATGGATGGATGGATTATACCTTCAGCAGCATCTGCAGCTCCTCAATCTTCTGAGGGAAAAATGTTGAAAGCAGCTGTTCTGCCTGTTACAAGAAACACTGTTCACATTAATGTGTTTAAAAACAAGAGTCTGCTGGGAACTTTCAGTCACTATAAGATAAATTACCTCCTTAGTGAGATTTTGGCAGAATTCATCCACCTGGAATAAAGAGGTTAAAAGTGTAAGTAATGACGGCTTCATTTTTTATGTTGACTGTGCGGCTATATGGAGGATATTTAGCATGACGTCCATACAGCAGCTAATTAACTAGCTGCTCACCTCATGTGACCCCTGCTGTCAGTGTGGTCATAAAACACAAACTTATGTGAACACTAGCTCACCTGTAAGCAGAATAAACGACCACTTGCAGTAAAAGTTGCTCATTTAACGTGTAGCTGCGTAACGCTTCATGCTAGCAGACAGTAGCTCACCTGTCTCTTCGAGTCGAGACGAATATCCACAGAAGCCATGTCGTCTCTGTTGAAGAAAAGTAATCAAAATTTATACAAAAAGAACCCTTCTAACGTCAACCAAGCAGTGAAACACAAGAGTAAGCGCTTTAAATGTGGAATTCAATACCGAACACGACACGGTCAAACACTCACAGTTACTCAGCAGGAAAAATGAAAACGAAAGTGAAGTGTATATTCAAACAGTTCCGTACTTTCCCACTTTGATATCGAGTGATTGCGGTGCATTGTGGGACTTGTAGTTTTTATGGCGCCTCATTTTCAATAACTGGCAGCACTGAAAAGAAATACCTCAAAGCACAAATCCACTGAGAAAAGAGTCTGCGTGTTTAAATAATCCCTCTAAACAGTACCAGAACATTAAAAGTAATTAATATTTTAAAGTAAAAATGCATAAATGGTGCCCAATTATGCTACAGTTATTAATTTAGTATTCGGATATTTTTCTTATGAGACATAATTTAGAAATTAATAGTAATTAAAAGTAAAGGACAATCTATAAGGATGTCTAAGAAAACAGTACTTTATAATTAAAAGTGAAATTAGTAATTTTTAATTAACATTTAGAGAATTCTGTCTATAATTATTTATATAGTCGTTATTATGTATTATTGACTCAGTCATGATTAATGATATGTAAAGACACAAGTCTGTAAATGAAAATAATTTTTCTACCTATTGGAGAAACTGCAGCTGATAATGAAAAAGTGAAGTTCCATTTTTTAAAAAACATCTCTATGTCTATAAAAATATATAGTATTTGTCCAGTAGTTAGAAATACTTCAGTATTTATTATTTTTGGCTAACTAAATTATAGCATAATATTAAAAAAAATTGTTTAGCCTCATAACCCTATCTAATGTTTAGAAAAAGCACAGAAAATAATAATTGTAATCTCTGAATTCAACTCAGTTTGATTGGGAAATTACCACCATCTTCTTTCTTTTTTAAAAATTAGGGCTGCTTGGCAAAATAAAAAACAAAACATCATTTCATTGGTGTTTTGAAGATGGTGGTGGACAGAGCTGTCCAGTACAACCGTCTAAAATCTCCTGTCAGTGTTGAACTGATTTGAGATCTGGTGAATGTGAATGCCAGCATTCAGTGACCTCTGGTGCCATTTGATTGAAGAGATTGTGATCCTGCAGGAGACCACTCCCACCAGGATAGAGATGTTTCCTCATCAGATTAAGGCGATCACTCACTAACATTGATTTGCACTGATTCTTCTTCCTGAGACAACTGGAACCAAACTATGGCAGTAAAATACCTCCAGAGACACCAGATAACTTCACTGTACATTACCAAGGGTTCAGGTTATTCCTTTAAATTATAACATGTCTGTATATTAAAATCCATCCCATAATATTTGAACTTTTTCTGTAAGTTATGACTGCATCCATTAGATGGTGCTGTTGTTCAGTAGTGCTTTAAAGAAAGCTCTGAAATGAACTACAGGTAATAATTAACAGCTCCTGAGTAAACACATGAAGATTAAGGTTATTTGTTTTCTGATTGGGTTTCATTTAAATTATATGCTAGTATTATAACATGTATGAATTGGTTAGCCTAAATAACACAAATATGCTTTTGAGAAATTTTCCAAAAATATATTTAGAAAGGCAGCTAAGTATTTCCACATTTGAAATAAAATATGGGATTAAGATGAAGACATACATGACCAAAACATTTTGCAGAGCGCCTCTTTAGGTCACTATTGATTGGTGTGTTTACTGTTGCATCCAGCATTCCAGGGATCTGCTGTCGTACGTCTGTTCTCACTCTTTAAACAGGAGTTAGGTGGAGCGAAGCAGCAGCCCAGGTTAAAGTCTAAAACAGATACAGGATCCTGAGTGGACAGAAAGGACGTCAGAGCCTCCCATTGTAAACAGAGTTCTGGTCATCCGCTGTGTGTCCTGTAATCATATACCAACATTCTCTGCGTCAAGACTTACCTGGTAAATCTGTCATGTCGAATCCCAACAGGAGATCAATAAACCCCATTGAGATTTCATCACTTGGTTACTAATTGGGTGATGACCTGCTATCAAATCAATAGTTTCTGAGCAGTGTGATAGTAGTTCTCTCCTGATTACTGTCACCTAAATGTCTTAATAGCAGCCTGACCATGTGTAGTATTACACAGTGATATTTACTCATCACACATGATGTAACACTCAAGGTTGGATCCAAAGGGCAAAGGCTGCACTGCTTTACTGAGTGTTCACCATTAGTTATTGACTCTTTGATTTGATTGGAGTGGATGAGTGATTAAAATTCTGCGGCGTGTTTTTCAGTTCAGGGATGCTGTTGAGAAACACTCTGGATGAAAGTCATGTAACTGAACAAAAGTGGGGACAAAAACTTTAGGATGTGGCCATGTCTGTCAATTATCTCACCGTACAGTGTTTAATGCATTACAGGATTTCATCACAACCCAGCACAGTCAAACACTGATTAACTGAGAGCACAGTGCAGCTACTATAGACAACATGTTAACCCAATGAATGGAATCAAAATGCAGAGAGACACAGCACATACAGGCATGGTTTTATATGAGTCACTTGCAGAGAATAAAAATTCCTGTCTACTGTCAAATTGCAGCATGCCCCATATGTTGCAATGACCAAGAAATGCTGTTAACAACAACATATATCAAGGTGTGTGCAGCTTATTATTGTTATACATGTAGGCGTATGAGATGGAGCCAATTAGAACTAATGGCCTAATGGCTAGGAGATCACTAATGGGGAAAATTTGATTTCTGCTACACAAATGTGCATTAATTTTCAATTTTTTGTTTACAGTTTGTGCTAGTTTGTGCAATATTTTCCTTTTCAGGTCTCAAACAAACTTAAATGTGACTTTGGGGAGTTTTAGAACAGGTGACAGATTCAGTCAAAAACCCATAAAATGAGTGGAGAAAGACGCTGCATAATACAGTTAGACATGTAACATCCAATCCCATTCTATGGTGCATATATAAACGTCCTGGGCAGGCTCAGTTGATTCTGACTTTGTAACAGGACCGCAAGAGTAAAAGATGTAAGTGAATTTGAAAGAGGATCCATTGTTGGGGCACAGATGGCAGAAGCTTCAGCCACAAATAGTGCTCAGCTGGCTAATGTTTTAATAGCAACAGTGACTCTATGCACATTTGTGAGGAAAAACAGAAAATCAGCTCTTGTTAGGTGACTGAATATCAGCATAGGACTGCAAGCAAGAACAGCCTGTTGACAGCAACATATAGAGGGATATTTTAGTAGGGATGCACTACATAAACCCCTCATTACAAAAATGAATGCACATTTGAGAGTTCCGCGGTGCTCAAAGCATAACCACCATTCTACACAGATGTGAAAACAAGTGATATGGTCAAATGAGTCATCCTTCACCATATCTTGATCAGTGGGTGGGTCCGTGTGTGGTGTAAACCAAGAGAACACTGTAGTTCCGAATGCTTGTCCTCTGCAGTGAGGAGATCTGTTGGCCGTTATAGACTGTGGGGGGTATTTTATCGCCATGGTTTGGGTCCATTTGTGCACTCAGGGACAAGTCAAAGCAAATGAATATAAAGTTGTCCTGAGTGATCCATTCTAACCTGTGATGGAACATTTATGTCCTGATGAGAGTGGTCTGTTTCAGGATGACAGTGTTTAAGAGGCCACTGAGTGGTTTGATGAGTATGAAACTGATGTGAGTCATATGTTATGACCTTCACAGTCACCAGATCTCCACCCAGTTTACCACTTATGGGAGATTTTGGTCCGATGTGTTAGACAGCGTTCCCTACCAACATCATCAAAACACCAACCAATAGAATATCTTTTAGAAGAACCATGTTCATCCCTCCAGTGGAGCTCCACAGATTTGATGAATGAATGAAATGAAAGAGAGAATGAAGGTGTTCACGCAGCCTTAATACCTTATTAAGACACTTAATGTTGGAGTTTCCTTCAATTTGTCACCTGTTTACATGCATATACATATTCTTATTATCTGATTTTCTTATATTTAACATGATCTTAAATGCAAAACCTGTGTGAGATAGAAACCATGCAGTATCCACTTTTCTTCTTCACAAAAAACTAAGAGATAAATTGCTGCCTATTTACAAAGATTCAGTCATTTGTACCTCATAGTTCAGAAAATCCATTGTCTATTGTCACTCCTTTTATCTTAGCATGCTGTTTTCTTCTCTGATACAAGTTTCACACCCTTTTCTGTCATTTAGACTGCTTTAGAAGGTTTGCTGGTGGTTCCTGTCCTGTGAAAATCCAGCTGAAACATCGTAGCAGGGTAAAAGTTAACATGACTACAAATGGGCAGCAACTGTGGCATTTAGCACAAATAAATAACACAAAATTAAATAAGAACACTGCTTCTCAAAGATCAGACACATCTCATATAACAAATCAAGTCGCTTTAAATGGCTTCTTTTAGTTTTTTTGCCCCTCGCTGCCTTTCTGAATGCTCCCTTTTATAGCCATGGAGTGCAGCGGTGGACTTTTAGCATGCATGCAGTAACTCATAGTGAATGTGTGTCTGTGTTAACCATGTGCTGTGAGTGTCTTTACTTGGCTGCTGACTCTGCAAGGCCTATCAGAGCACATGAGACAAGAGGGCTGAAGTTTAACCAGCATGTTGGACTGTTGTATCTCCCTTTATCTCCTATCTACAGTATATTCTTCAGCTCAGTCCCCACCCTTTACTTCCCTTCTGTCTCACAGCTGTGTGTGTTATCAAAGAGAGGAAAAAATAACAGGAAATACACTCTTTAAAAAACAGATGCAAATGCATTTGATTGGCCTGTAATGTTAGAACAAAGTGTCCCCAGCTGAAGCATGTCTGAAAGTAAAACTATTTCGCCCACTCAATGGGCTTATCAGGGTTGTAAAAGTGATAATTACAATAACATTCTCCTGTAAAACCTACTGTAAAACCACACACTGTACATCACAGATGGACGTATTCTCAGTCACAGACTTTGTAGCCTCTGAAGTCAGGATAGAAATGTCTGAAATTTGAGCAAGTACTCCAACAACGTGTAACATGAGGTCCAACATTACAAAACCCAACATTTACATTTCTGCTGAAGTTGGAGGATACAGTGACTTTCAGTTCTGCTTCATTGAACTTTGTGTTTTTCAGTTTCAGAATTTTTGAATGGCTGCTCAGTATTATATTAATTGGAGCTGAAATGATTCGTTGACTGACATGAAATTATTTTATTTACTGCTTCCAAGATTTATGGTTTTATCTTTGCCTGTGATAATGCTTCCCATGCATTATGTGTTCTTGTGATTGACAAACAGGAAGAAGTCGTGTAGGACTCTGGGGCATTGTGAAGCCGACTAGTTTATTATTATTTGTGTCGTCCTGCGGGTCAAAATTGACCCGTTTTAAAGTTTGAAAATGTAGAAAAATATACATTTTCACAGTGAAACTTCTGATGTACACATTTTCAACATTTGTGGGAAATTTTTGAACATTTTCTGGTGGAAAAAAAGAAATGTTAAAAATGTTCCTTAAGAACATTCACAAAAAAATCAACCAAAATCCAGTGAAATTCGCTGGATTTTGGTTGATTTTTACGTGAATGTTTTTAAAGAAATATATTAGAAGTTTTACTGATATATATGGAATCACTTTAGATATTTTTAGGATTTTTTTGGAAGATTTTTACTCATTTTTTGAAAATATTTACAAGAATTTTCTTGCTAAATTTGAGGGATTTTTTTTTAATAAAATTTTTAAGGGAAACTTTTAAGGAATTATTGGAATTTTCTTCCTAAAGGTTTTGCAAATTTTCAGAAATTTTGGGAATTTTTTTTGCTGAATTTTTGGATTTTTTTTAGACAAGAAAATAATATTTTTTGGTGCCTGTAAATGAGGACAACAGGAGGGTTAATTATTCAATACAATAATCAGAAGATGATGATGGATCACAGATTATGAAATAATTCTAAGGGAATCCAGACTTGACCTTTGTTGATACAAAATGTCATCAACAATGTATGAATTCTTGAGTTATTTTCCAAAAGTATGTTTTGTGAGGTCACAGTGTCCTTTGACCACTAAATTCTAATGGGTTCATCTTTGAATCCAGGTGAATGTTTGCAACAAATCCAGAAGAAGAGAACGGAACGGACAAACGACCTGAAAACATAATGCCTCCAGGCCTGACTGTTGCCGGTACAGAAGCATAAAAATGACTGAGAACAACTGTCAAAATACTAAATTTAAACTAAACTGATTATAGCTTAAAATTAATGTGTATTTTTATGACTTTATTTTGTGGCAAAGTCTAAATATAACATGAAGAAAAACTAGTAAAACTGAGATGCATTGACTTCTTTTAGGAAATATGTTGACAGATGTGAGTAGTTAAATTTCAGGCGGTTCGTTTTGTTATGTTTCTCAAACTGGTTTTCATTATAACAACCATGAATTCGAAACACATAACATAATGCATATACATGTACAAGGAAAGAGGAAATAAAGTGCTAAGGAGTGAAATCATAATATTGCACAAAAAAGATTTGATATAAAAACAATATAGGGAACAATTTATTCAATAAAATGTAATTAATATGTAGGAGGAGAGAAAAATCAAAAAATGGAGGAGAGCACATATAATTAAAGGGCCGATGCACACAAGGCATGAAAATCATTGCATAATGTCTTCTAAGGCTCTGAAGGGAGCTTATTAAAGTTTTAAAAACTGAACCATTATGATAAGTTAAAGTAAAAAAACAAATCTTTTGGGTCAGTCAGATGGTAGCTGATGTGCAGCGATGCACCCACAGACTGAGTGATTGGGGTCACTGATTTGTTTACAGTGAATGTATTGTGCAACAGTAAAAAAACAGGTAGATGAAGACTGTTGGAACGCTGCAAGTTCAAGTGATTCATTCTCTGAACAGAGCACACGGTGAGCATGAGCTCTGAGTGATCGTCAGATGTTCAAACTAAATCAGGCCCAGAAAGTTCAAGTGTAATGCCAACTCACAAATAAGTAGTAAAGACTTGAAAAAACTGAGAATCAGTAGTCACCTCTGTTATTCAGTGATTAAATATGAAGACATGTACACAGACTTGGCCAAGTTTGTCAAAGCTTCTGGTTCTGAAATCAGGGGTCATGAGAAATAAACCTGTCATTTAACACCACATACTTTATAATTTCAGTACAGCTACTCGTACAAAGATGCACTGTTGCATACAGAATGCATACATTTTGGTCATACTACTTTGCTATGATACTGCACTTAAGTTTGGACCGTCTTGCTCATGCATTCATTGCAGTCTGCAGTGTGAAATTATCTGTCTGTGTGCCTTCAGAGGCTCAAGCTTGATACTGCAGTGAGACAGTGTGATGTATGTGATGTGTTGTTTATTGTGCAGAAAAGCATTCTGGCTTGCAGACTGTAAAATGAGACCGGATACAGTAGGACATCTTGATATTGTTGGTATACTGCATCTAACATATGCATTAGCATTTTAGACTGATAATAATACAGTTTTACTGCCAGTTGACTATAATCTTATTGTATAAGATGTTGGTGTACGCAGATGATCAGCAATATAAGCCACAATACCTCAATTTACTCTGATATTTGAAAGCCACTAATAAATCAAGCTACTAAATGTGTTGCCTAACTAGCAAAAATACGCTTCCTAGCAACATTTCAGAGTATCAAAAGGTAACTAGTACATGTATTTTAGCAAGATAGTGTGTAGTAGGAAACGTGATTAATTATTCATTAGTTCAAAATTGATGAACTTAGGACAAAAGTAATAACCACAAATTTATTATCATTTGCATTCAAATTCCCGAGATAAAATAATGTCATATCACAAATTAGGAGGGATGTATATTCAAGCTAGCTAGTGCTACATCAAGCTAATATAGCATGACGCTATTAGCTTCACATAAAGTCAGCTAGTTAGCATTTTAGACAGATAATAATACAATTTTACTGCCAGTTGGCTATAATGTTATTGTATAAGATGTTGGTGTACACAAATGATCAGCAATATAGGCCAGAGTACCTCAACTTACTCTGATATTTGAAAGCCATTAATAAATCAAACTAGTAAATGCGTTGCCTAACTAGCAAAACTACGTTTCCTAGCAACGTTTCATCACAAATTAGGAGGGATGTTTATTCAAGCTAGCTAGTGCTACATCAAGCTAATATAGCATGACGCTATTAGCTAGTCAGCTAGTTAATATTTTTTTTCTGACTATTATGTGAGTGTTTTAGACGATGGTGAACATAATTTAACAGCAACAGTAAAAGTTTATTCTATTTCAGATTTAAGAGCAACTGCTTTGCCTGTAAAACCTGTTGCTCTCGGTTGTTGTGTAGCTAGAAAACGTCTGAACCTTTATGGAAACTGTCAAAATAAGCTGTCAACATAGCAGTCCTGTCATTGTGTAACCTGAAACCTATTTTGCCTCTTAGGGGAGAGCTAAGTGTTAGCAGCAGCGGGCCTCAGCCTCTGCTTCCCGGTGACAATCTATTTCCGTGGCCGTGCTCGTGTTCCGGGTCGCTGCTCCACGCTGGTTGTCGGCGGCGAGAGAACCGAGGAAACTTGCATCATCCAGCCGGCGACACCGAGCCGGTCTGTCCGCCAGAAAACAACAGTATGCCGGGTGGTTACCGACGGGACACTTAAATAATGGAGCAGAGGCGCCTCCTCCTACTGTGTGGGCCGGTGAGCAGCGTTTAAACTTGGCTTTGAGCAGCAGTGAAGTGAGGCGGACTCAGCGGACAGACGGCAGCTGTCAGACTTCAGTGTCCGAGCAGCAGCGGAGGCAGGACAGCGTCCACTCCACCGGTTACGGCCTGTTTCTGTGTGAACGGACAAAGTGCAAGGTCCCCTCAGAGCACTGATATGAGCTGCTACCAGCTCTAACGCTGCTTCTCCTCTCCTCTTAACTTATATGTGCCGTTTTACACTGTTATTTTTATAAGCTAGCTCAGGTTTTTGCACCAAAGATGTCGTGCCTTTTACTGGGAGTCATACGAAGGTGAGTAACTTTTATCACTTTATCAACGCATTTATCACCTCAATCAAATGCTACGATGGTGTGTATAGGCAACAGTTCTCTAAATGGCTAAACAAAGCTTTAAAAAACAGATTTCATAATGTGTCATTGCCTGTTTATGTTAAGAAATACTTTAAAAATGTCCTGTTGATTGACTGTCAGCCATTTTACTGTCCACTTTTGTGCACTTTTGAAAACCTTTTTCCTCAGTCACAATGGGCTTTAAACACACAAACCTGCAGCCGGTTGGGGGAAAAACCCAGCATGTAGATGATTTTTAGTTAAAAGTATTCCCACTGTTGCATCATCCATTCATTGTGGGAGACGCACATTTTAAGATCATTTTAGGAGTTAATTCACTTCATTTCATTCATATTATATTGTCTGTTGTGATGATTTGATCTCTGATGCTCAGAAGTAGAGCTGAAATGATAAATAAATTCTTAGAATGGTTCAGATTTTATAATTGATTGGTCTTTTAAGGACAAAAATGTGAATTTTATGATACCAGCCTCTTTTTGTCTGGTTTCTTTACTCCTTTCTATGATGGAAAACGTATTATTTTTTATTTGTAGACACAACAAGACACTGATAGAGATTTTCCAGCATATCTGAACAACTGTCGGGCCAGTTAGCAGTGAAAATAATCTTTAGTTGCAGCGAATGATATTGAGAAAATCTTCCTTGGTGTCTTCATGAATTACATTAAAAAAAATCAGAGCAGTGTGTGATTTTCTTTTGTGTTCCTTTTACCACTTTTACCCCTTCAGGCTTTGTGATGAGGCCACATCACACAGGAAGTCTGGAATCAAAGTGAGAACTCGGTGGCATTTATGTGTGTGCATTTGTTTTAGAATTAAAGACTGCATGTGACTGAGTGAACGCCACGGCGGGGCATGTGAGTTAGTGTCACAGAGGGCCTTTGCTCCTGTGCATTTTGTTTGTATTTCTGCTTGACGAACTGTTAAAGGCTGAATGTCCTGGAGCATGTTCCGTGTGTTTTCCCCCCTGTGTACTCACCGTACCATTAGAAAGGCTGATGTATGCAGCACGTGTGCATGTTCCCTCCACTGATACGCCACTTCCTGAGTAGACTCTGCCCTAAAGAGGCTGTTGACCAGGATCTGTCAGGGTGTTGCAGGGGGAGTGTAGATGGGCCTGCTTGCGGTGGGTCAGGATTGGCTTGCCGACTTGGAGGTGTGTTTGGAGGAAAAGTTGTGCAGCTGAAAGTTAGAGTCAGTCAGGGGAGTGAATACTAGCGGTGTGCGATACTGCAAGATTTGGTATCGATCCAATACCAAGTAAATACAGGGCCAGTATCGCCGATATCAATACCGATACTCCAGACTAACTTTTTCAGTAGTCTGTAGGTTTAGAACAAAGGTTAGGTACTGCATATGGCCCAGATCTGTAATGAAGATGGGCCTGTAAATGCTCACAGAGTCTAAGAATCAGGCTAATTCCTGGGTAAGTTTTCTGTGGGTCAGGCAAGGAAGAATGTGTGCCGATGAAATCCCAATGTGAGGGATAACCTCCTTCACCCTCCTGTTGTCTTCATTTACGAGCACCAAAAAATATTGTTTCCTTGTCTGAAAAAAAATTCCAAAAATTCAGCAGAAAAATTCCCCAAATTTATGAAAATTTGCAAAACCTTCAGGAGGAAAATTCCAATAATTCCTTAAAAGTTTCCCTGAAAAGTTTTGTTTTTTAAAAAAAAAAAAAAAACAAACCCAAATCCCCCAAATTTGGCAAGAAATATTTTCAAAAAATGAGTAAAAATCTTTCAAAAAAAATTCTAAAAATATCTAAAGTGATTACATATATATCAGTAAAACATTTAATATTTTCTTTAAGAACATTCACATAAAATCAACCATAATCCAGCAAAATTTGCTGGATTTTGGTTGATTTTTTTTGTGAATGTTAAGAAATATTTTTTACATTTCTTTTTTTTCCACCAAAAAATGTTCAAAGATTTCCCAAAAATGTTGAAAATGTGGACATCAGAAGTTTCACTGTGAACAATTACTTTTGTAAAGTTAAATATGATCTTTTAGTCATGTGACAGTACGACATCCAATCACAAGAGGAGGATTAGCTGCTGCTCCTCAGACAGGAGGACCTCTGACAGCCAATCAGGTCGCCTGTTTGTTGAAGTTGCATCAGTGCAGACATACAGGACAGAAACTGAAATTAAAGTATCGATATCATTGCATTGGTATTATTCAATATCAATACCAATGCTGGTATCGATATTATTGATATTTGGATTGATCCATCCACCTCTAGTGAATACCATATCAGGGTATCTGATTCTCGACCGTCATCGCTCTCTGCTGCCTTATTTCCACATATATGTCATCCCTCTTGCTGCATTTTACAGGTTTATTCGACCGCTTATGGAAAAATCTCTTCTAAACTTGCAGTGCTCGTCCACATCAGGTGTGGGGGATGGTTTGGGGAATAGACGGCAGAGATAACAGCACCAGCGGACGGATGACTGCAGGGAAAATTAGGAGTAAAGGTCGTCGGAGTCCGCTCAGGGTTTCTTAAAAGATACAGCTCCTCTGATGCAAAAATGGAAGCTGCTAATCCACCCTGCTCTTCTTCATCTCCCGTCTTGTGCCATCCGCTCAGCATGTTCAGCAAGAAAATGAACAATTAACAAACTCTTTGCTCCTCTTAATTAATTTCAAACTCAGTCCATCTCCTTCCTAATCCCAGTCACACTGGAGATAATGTTCAGCACCATCCCAGTGGTTACAGTAATTAGCAGCGTAACGGGGTGAGTTTTTAGAGTATAGGTAATTGGTTTACTGTGTGTGGGGAAAGAGATTAAAGGACTGTAGAGCTGACTGAAGTGACTGTTTCATATAATATCACAGATAACACTAATAAATTGCCTTTATTTTTTGGGTTTCTAGGTCACAGGATCAATCTGAGTGGCTGTGATACAATAATGATATTATTCCTTTAACTTCCTTCCTCTGATCGTTCATTAATTAGCTCAGATCTTGATGTAAAGTCTTAAGATGGAGACTACTTGGCTTGGCTGTAAACAGTTGGAAGGGATTTTGTTTATTTAAGCAATAAGGTAAGCTAGTTCTTTGGCATGCTGTTATTGGTCCAAACTACAATAGCTCAACTATTTTTGGACAGATTGACATCAAATGTTGCAGATTTGGTGCTAAGTCCTCCTGACTTTGGTTGTCCCCTTAAGGGAAATGTCTAGTGGAGGGATTTGGTTTGTAACCAAATATCTGTGAAGCTAACATTCCCATCAGCCTCTTCTGTGTCTAGTTCTGAGGCAAGTGACTGAAAAGCATGAAAGTAGGAGTGAACATCATTCAGGCTGAACATCAGCATGTCAGTGTTGTCAGTGTGAGCACGTTGGTGTTGTCGACTCATTGTCTTGTTGCCTAACAAAAGAACATAATCCAAAACTGGCAGCCACAGATACTGTTTGTGATAATATTCAGATATTATTCTTTCAAGGAGCAGTTTGGTGGTCAGCGGGTTTGAGATTAAGTTGAAGTAATCCTGAGAATTTACTGATATCCAGTTTTGTGTCACGCTTACAAAATTAGAGATTATAAGAAATTCAGCTGCTAGTGTCCCTCGCTGTTTGCCAAGGTTGCATGTTCAGCACAAACTGGACAGTGTTGATGATTAATTGTTGTCACTTGGATGGTTGAACAACTGGTGTGTTGCAGGTGAGCTGTTCAAAGGGAGTTTGAACCCTGAGGCTGGCGTTAGACTGCTCTCAGCTCATTCCATTCACACTGTCAAGTTGTCTTCATTGTCGCTGTGAACTCCTCAACACGCCTGCTCTTGTGCCCTTGGTACATTCAGACCAGATTTACGTGTGTCTGCATGGTTTAGTACAAGTGTGTTTGCTAGCATGGTGTACATACTCTGTAATAACACACTCAGTGCAGCTAGTAGTTAGCCATGAACCTGCCTTTGACCAGACGCTGCTGCTGATTTTGGAAACCACAGTGAAAGTGGCAGATTATGACTTGAACCGTCTGTCAAAGTAGCTGCACTGGAAAAAAATGCCCCTCTAAAAACAAGGAAAAAAACTTATTTCAAGGAACTTTAACCTTGAAATAAGTGAAAAAATCTGCCAATAGAACAAGTGAAAAATGGCTTGGTAAGATCTCTTGAAATAAGATATGATATTTAGAATGTTGTGATCTTAAAATTAGCTGGGAAAACTTATTTTAAGCTATATTCTACCAGGATTGTCAAGCTTAGGTGTCTTAAAATAAGCCAGATATGCTAAAAAAAAAATAGCAGTTTTTCACTCACGAACAGATTTTTGCTTTCATGTAACCTCCTAATTTGAGATGTATTAACCCTCCTGTTGTCTTCATTTATGGGCACCAAAAAATATTGTTTCCTTGTCTGAAAAAAATCCCAAAAATCAGCAAAAAAATATCTGAAAACTTCTGAAAATTTGCATAACGTTCAGGAAGAAAATTCCAGTAATTCCTTAAAAGTTACCCTTACAAGTTTTATTTAAAAAAAAAAAAAAAAAAAATCCCACAAATTTGGCAAGAAAATTCTTGTAAATATTTTCAAAAAAATGAGTGAAAATCTTGGTAAAATATCTAAAGTGATTCCATATATATCAGTAAAACATTCACATAAAAATTTTTAAAAGATTTTTTTGTGTAAATGTTCTTAAGAAACACTTTTTCATAGTTCTTTTTTTTCCGCCAAAAAATGTTCAAAGATTTCCCAAAAATGTTGAAAATGTGGACATCAGAAGTTTCACTGTGAATTATTATTATTTTTTTACGGGTCGATTTTGACCTGCAGGACAACACGAGGGTTAAACTTATTTTGAGTTTTCTTGTAAATTACAACCCAAAACAAGATCATTTTAATTGTTTGACTTAACAAGATATTTAAGATGCATTGTCTTAAAACAAGTCCCTCCATCTGCTGAAATGTCTCTTGTTAAGTGAATTTATCTTAAATCAAGTGGGATGAGACATTTTGACCAAAAATAAGACAAATAGACTTGGGAAGATTTTGAGTTTTTGCAGTGTGCTGCTTTACTGCTAATGAAATGTTTATTTACTTTTCCTCTGGGCTTCTTATGTGCTCATAAAGAAAAGGTCACCTGAGGTCATCCACAGGGTCAGTGACAGATACAGAACAAAGCACGTATTTTGTGTGTACCATTGTTGGACTATTGCTAGGAACAAGCAGGAGACACACTCATACAGACACACACAGGCTTGCATTTTAACAGCATCCATAGCCACAGCCCTCTCAGCGGCTTGTGTTTGTGAATATCGTGCTGCTTACAAACAATAGGCAGACCCCCCCACAGGCCCCTCTTTATGCTGAGAAGTCAGTTTGAGGCAGTCAGGTTGCACTAATAGCCCCCCGAGGGCAACAAAGATATCTAATTATTGCTTCTGTCACATGAGAAAAACACACTTAGGATTCATTTTTGAATTGAAAAAGTGTATCATCAATATTTTGGTGCTCACATTATCACTAGTGGAAAATAATGAATTTGAATAGTATCTGTCTACTAATTTCCGTGCATCTCAAGAACAGTAAGAATCAAGTATAGAGTATAGAATCAGGTTTTCCAAACAGTAAGTACTACTTAAACACACTTTCAAATGAAAACAAGGTGGTCAAGTAATTTGGTTAATCTTTAATTATGTACTGCATTGTTAGCCATTGTAATGTCAGCGTTTCATAAATATTTGATTGGGATCAGACAGCCGTTTTGCTGTTTGCTTGACTCATGGTCATCCAAAGACGTGTGCCTGTAAAGTCAGGAAGTACGCTGTAATTAAAGATTACAGGACTGCCAGAGATGTTGCACATATCTGGGTAGAGCCTTGTGCGGCAGGTCTTGCAGGATCTCTGCACAGGAATGAGGTCTAAACAGTGAAACAAAGACTTCATTAAATAATTGGTTCTTCTGCATTACAGATGTGTTAGTCAGGTCTATTCATGTAGAGTAACACCAACTCAGACAAGAGAAACTGAATATAAATTGTCTCTCTTCTGACAGTTTTAGATTCCTCAAATTCTCCTTCTGTTTCAGGCAGGGTGGTGTTGGGGCAAGTGTCGGGGTTCGCTCCCTGGCCTCCATCCCCTCACTGCCTCCGGCGGTGGCTGAATATGTGAAGGGAGCTGTGGAGGAGTGTAAGCCCTCCGGTGTGCATGTGGTGACCGGGACGCCACAGGAAACAGCCAACATCCTGGCAGGTCTGCAGAAAGAAGGCATGGTCAAGAAGCTTCCCAAATATGAAAACTGGTAAGAGCTCTGCAATCTGAACAGTAACCCACCAAGCACCTGTATTCAGTTCTCCTCTAAGGTGGTTTTTCTGCATCATGCGCTGATTAATCCTCTCTGTTGGCAGTTGGTTGGCACGTACAGATCCAAAGGATGTGGCTCGGGTGGAGAGTAAGACTGTGATTGTGACCAAGAACCAGAGAGACACCATCCCCATCCCTGCTGGGGGGGTGAAGAGCCAGCTGGGTAACTGGATGAGCGAGTCTGACTGGCAGAAAGCGAGACAGGAGCGTTTCCCCGGCTCCATGGCAGGTGTGTTGTTGGATGGAAATAATATCTTTGTTCATTGTTGACATCCCAGTGAATCCAAGCGATTTCAATGGACTTTGAATAGTTTTTTTGTTGAAACTTTAACGAATTCTTCTTACAAAACCCATAAAACAGGATATTTTGTCTTTAAAGAGTGACTTAATACCAGGTTGAAAAGCATTGTTTTTTTGATTAGAAGTTGTTTCGTCAGCAATCACACTCAGTATCACCTCTAATTGAGGCAAAAAGGGCGCTATACTACAGTACACCTGTACATCATTACTACAAGCTTGAAAGTCACAGATCCCCTCCAGGCATGTTCAGATAAATGAAAATACTCTGTCGTATCATGACTTTTAACTGGTAGATACAACATGTCTACTACCTCAAAAGCAGACTTTCCATTTCCTCATCGCACTTGTGGATGTTGCCTATTAGAGCAGGATTGATGTTCAAACTTGTTATGTTGTTATTAAAAATTTAGGAAGTGGGCACCTGTAGCTCAACTGGCTAAGTGGGCGACCCATAAACGGGGCGATGGAGGGGCAATGGGTTCGAGTCTGACCCACGGTCATTTGCTGCATGTCATCCCCCCACTCTTCTCCCCACATTTCCTGTCGCTCTCTCCACTGTGAACTATAATAAAAATAACTTAAAAAGAAATGTAGAAAGTAGAAATTTTGAATTTTTTCACTTTCAGCAGATGAATTTCAAAACAGTTTTCTTTTGTCAAATTCTTCTGTGAAGTGAAGGTCAAATAATACAACATATTTGTGAGTGGAGGGAAAAACAAGATTTTCCAGCTGTGTAGTTTTATGATTTATTGGGAATGACATGTTTTACTTACATGACATACATTGTATGAAACATTTTTTACATATCTATCTACTCTGTACAGTAGTCTTGTTCTTCACTGCTGTTGTCGGTGTATAGCTACACTTTCTCACACATTGCCACCACCGAGTGTCGATCAGTGGAATAACATGAATCTGGCTGTAAGAACCTGTGTTGCATCACTTGTGTTCAAACAAAACACACATCAGCTTTTAAAAATGTTGCACCAGCCAGTATTGTAGATTATTGCCTCATTTTCAACATTTGTGAACACTGAATAAATATTTCCTTTAGTGCAAAAGGAACTTGCATTAATGCTTTTGTCTTGTCTGCAGGTCGGACCATGTATGTGATCCCCTTCAGTATGGGTCCTGTAGGCTCATCTCTGACTAAATATGGTGTCCAGGTACAAAGATCTCTTTATACTCTGTTTACAACAAAAAAAATGCAATAAAACAATTACAGTTATTATTAGATGTTCTAATAAGTCATTGTTTCATTTTATGATTGTTACCCACTGAAAGTCGTAAATCAGGGTAATAAAAATGTTGTTTATCCTTCTAGGTGACCGACTCGCCGTACGTCGTGGCCAGTATGGGGATCATGACACGCATGGGCACTCCTGTTCTGAATAAACTGGCTGAAGGAGTGGAGTTTGTCCGCTGTCAGCACACTGTGGGTCGACCTTTACCACTCAAAGGTACAGAGTCCAAGAGTCTGAATCCAGTTGTATGTGTGATTTTTACTCCGCCAAGGAACGCAGCAGAGTTATGTGACGATTGGTGTATGTTTGTCCTGTGAATCTGTCTGTTAGCAACATTACTCAATAACGGGCTAATGGATTTGGATGAAATTTTCAGGGAAGGTCAGAAATGACACAAGGATCACCTGATAAAATTTTGGCAGTGATGCGGCTTATAGTCTGGATCCACGAATTTGCTAAAGATTTCTGTGTCATTGCGAGATAGCAGCACAGCGTCTCTGTAACTATGACAACAAAAGAACACTACATCAGCTGCCTGCTGACGATCACATGATTGAGATCCTACTACAGATAGACCACTGTGGACTTATCAGGACTTATCCGTCGGAAATGATACAAGGAACAACTGTTTAAATTGTGTGGGTGTTTCTGAGTCCCATCAATTCCCGCCACCTGCTACATGTTTAGGTCACACGATTCGGTATCCGTACATAACATACACACGCATAACACACGCCTGTGCTCAGTGCAAGGTCATTTTGTTTGTGGGTTCGTCTGTATTAAATGGCCACATTCTATGTTGCCGTGATTTCTGATCATCAATAACTAATTAAAAAATGCTACATTTCTGGCAATGGCGTGGTGGAATGAACAGCCTTCGAGGAGTACTGCGGTCTCTGAGTGCTTTTCTTGTTATTACTGTTCATAACATTTCACTAATCAGCTCTTTTCCCTGCTTTCCCCCTCCAGCTCCTCTGGTCAACTCTTGGCCCTGTAACCCAGACAAGGTGCTGATATCTCACCTCCCAGACACCAGGCAGATCCTGTCCTTCGGCAGCGGTTATGGAGGAAACTCTCTTCTGGGGAAGAAGTGCTTCGCCCTCCGAATCGCCTCCCGCATCGCCAAAGACGAGGGCTGGCTGGCTGAACACATGCTGGTGAGAATGGAGAATGTTATGTTGTGGTAGTGAACCAAGCCCGATCTATAAATTCACAATGGGATGAGAAACTGGAGAACTTCATTGCAACAAAAATAAATAGTCGCCCTACGGTGGAGAACACCGCCGCCGAAAAGACTGCACTCAACACACACTGTTGTTGCTGAGTTCTGATTTTATTGATGCTGTTCACATCAACAATGTTACGTATGTAAAATCATTACTACAGCTAAATTAAATCTGTCTGAATGCAGTATTACTCTCTTCTCTCCTCAGATCCTGGGAATCACCAACCCTCAGGGAGTGAAGCGTTACGTAGCGGCTGCCTTCCCCAGTGCCTGCGGTAAAACCAACTTGGCCATGATGAAGCCGTCTCTGCCAGGCTGGAAGGTGGAGTGTGTGGGTGATGACATCGCCTGGATGAAGTTTGACAGCCAAGGCGAGTGCAGGGCTCACAAACACAGACTCGCTGTGTTACTCTGCATAAAGTGCTCTAAATCAAATGTCTAATCTCTCTGTAGGTAAACTGAGGGCCATCAACCCAGAGAACGGATTCTTCGGTGTGGCTCCCGGCACCTCCGACAAAACCAACCCCTACGCCATGGCAACCATCGCCAAAAACACTGTGTTCACCAATGTGGGTGAGACCAGTGATGGAGGAGTGTGGTGGGAAGGGCTCAACCCCCCTCCAGCTGGTGTCACACTTACAGATTGGCACGGCAAAACCTGGAAACAAGGTAAAATCAGACTGGAAACGCACATCACAACTGAGTGTCCTGTTCAAACATTGTAGACATGAAGATTTGACTCGGAATCACTAATAAATATTAAATACTTTTACTGTGGTAAATTTTAACACTTTAACCCTCTGAAATCCATGTTGTCTTGATAAAAGCTCTTAAATCACACCAACAGCAAGAAGATCAGATTTTCAACTTTCCCAGGATCCTTAAATAGATCGTTTTTCACTTTTGGTTCCATCAGAAAAAGCAACCAAATCATGATATTTCATTAAAATTGGTTTCTGTGTCTCTACATGCTTTATTTAAAAAGTAGCTACAAATAAACTGCAGTAACCTGATTTTATAAAAAAGTAACATAAGATTTGGTGCAACCATGAAGTCATGACTGACTCAGTTGTTACCAAATCAAGGGACTTTTCAGCTGAACTGCAGGTTGTTTTAGCACAAAGCAAACAGGTGACAAGCATGGGGAAAAAATTAATGAAGTGTAGTAAAATATCTATACTATGAAGCCACTTTATTTCCAGTGACAATAAGACAAGGGCATTTGAAACATGTACCTGCTGATTTTAGATTTTTAAGTTTTTGTAAAATAAACAAAAAAAAAATTTGACGTTCATTTTTCCCTTTTGAATATTTATAGCACTATAACTGTTATTCTACACAAAATACATGTTAGAGTTAATTGAAGGTTAATCAGGAGTTTGTTCTCCCAGTGGTTGTTATTAACACAGTGAGACGAGCAAACTGAACAGGCATAGTGTGCAGTACACAGTGCCATCTAGTGGTAAACTAAAGCAATGTCAGTTTAAGAAATGAGGCGAACTAAAGATGAGGCACAGCATGAACCACAGCATCATTTAATTCTCGACCAAATTACTGTGACATTTAATAACATACAGATGTTGTGTCCTCTTTGTTCACAGGCAGCTCGACAACTTGCGCTCACCCCAACTCACGCTTCTGTGCTCCGGCGGCTCAGTGTCCCATCATCGACCCTCAGTGGGAGAGCGAGGAGGGCGTTCCCATCGACGCCATCATCTTTGGAGGCAGGAGGCCGGAAGGTTGGTGCTGCTTTCATACAAGACACATGGAGAGTTTTTACTCTGTAGTAGTAGTTTCTGTTCTCTTTGTTGCTGCTGTTACATTGTAAATTTCCCCGCTGTGGGATCAATAAAGGTTTAATCTATCTATCTATCTATCTATCTATCTATCTATCTATCTATCTATCTATCTATCTATCTATCTATCTATCTACCTATCTACCTATCTATCTATCTATCTATCTATCTATCTATCTATCTATCTATCTATCTATCTATCTATCTACCTATCTACCTATCTATCTAAACAGGCATCATTTGAATGGATTGCTATGACGTGACTGAGCAAGGAAAGTTCAATGGCTTATATCAGTATTAGAACAAGAAGGGAAAGAGCTGTTTTTAGATGACATAGAAACAGATTTGGATTCTTTATTGTCTTTAAAATGTATTTTAATTTTTTTGTGTATTCCTGTGTCAGTTTATTTCTTTGAAAAGGGACAGTTTACATGAATCAATATTCAAATCAATGCAAAATGCCAAAATATACACTACTGTTCAAAAGACTGGGGTCACCCAGACAATTTCATGTTTTCTATGAAAACTCACACTTTTATTCCTGTGATAATACAACTGCACAAGGGTTTTCTAATCATCAATTAGCCTTTCAACACCATTAGCTAACGGATCAGATCAGATATATTGTACATAGCCTGCTGGATGCAATACAGTGTTTGTGTTGTCAGCTTTATTATATTTAAAGTTCAGTCACACATCAGCATAAGGAACATTTCTGTCAGAAAGTAGCTGTGTGGTTTAACACAATCAAATGTTGCTGTTGTCAGGAGTCCCTCTGGTCTATGAGTCTTTCAACTGGCAGCATGGAGTGTTTGTTGGAGCCGCGATGAGGTCTGAGGCCACGGCAGCTGCTGAGCATAAAGGTACAAACTCAGATGATTTTAGGAGATAAACAGGTCATTTAGTGGCAAAAAAATAAAAAGCTTTTGCTTTTGGGCTGTCTTTTGGTCATGACTGTATCAACAGACACTACAGTTGTCTACTGATGAGCTGTTGTTAGAAAATGGTGAATGCATAAAGTTTTAATGTTTCCCTCCAGGCAAGGTGATCATGCACGACCCCTTCGCCATGCGGCCGTTCTTCGGCTACAACTTCGGCGACTACCTCGCTCACTGGCTGAGCATGCAGAGCCGAAAGGCCCCCACTCACTTGCCCAAGATCTTCCATGTCAACTGGTTCAGAAAGGACCCAGCGAGCGGCGCCTTCCTCTGGCCCGGCTTCGGAGAAAACGCCCGCGTGCTGGAGTGGATCTTCAAGCGCTGCAGCAGAGAGAGGGAAGACGAGGCGGCCAAGAAGAGCATCATCGGCTGGCTGCCAGTGGATGGCGCCATCGACACTAAAGGTCTGAGCACCGAGGTGGATATGGGCGCCCTGTTCGACGTGCCCAAGCCTTTCTGGCAGAAGGAGACCAAGGAGTTGAGAGCCTACTTTACTCAGCAGGTTGGAGCTGACCTGCCGCCTCAGGTGGAGGCTGAGCTGAAGGCGCTGGAGGACAGAGTGCACAAATAAAACCCTACTGACAGGAAGTTCATCCAGGAGCAGAGAGGGAGGCACTGATGGAACACAATTCAGACCATTAGGGTGGAATCAGAGTCACTGACTGAGTTTACATACATAGAAAATGAAGTTCTGAACCAGGTTAGCTAAAAAACACAGTTTTGGTTCAATACATGAAAGCTAAGTTCGGATAAGCAGGTTGAGATGAATGACTGGCAGGTTACTGTGGCACAGAAACATCTTATTGCTCTTTGACTTTCAAAACATCAACCAAGATGCCAAAAACATGTTAGTTATCTCATTCACAACAAAAAGTCATGTATTTATTCAGTCACCGGTGCACACTAAATAAAAAACAATACCTCAACAAAGCCAATAGTCTCACCAGTAGTCAACATTCTCTGTGCATGAAAACACAGTCGGTGATCTCTGCCTTTCTCTTTCCAAAGAGAAATCTGTAATCTACAATGCAATGTCTACCTTGTGGACACAACTTCACACTAATGCTGCAACACTTGAGGAAGTGGAGCTGGTTGGTGGTAGGAGGAAGGTTTGACTCTCAGCCTGAAGGTTAGTTTTCAGAAACAGAAGCTAATGTCACTACCTCTATTCACTCCCAACTCCCTGCATGGCACTGGAGTCCATTCAACGTGGCCTTGTAGAGCCTTCCAGACATTTAACAACAGCGTCCAGGCTGCTGGTGTTTACAGGCTGAAGCCCAAAGAGCTTTTCTTAGACTCAATTCTGAAAGAGCAGATAAAGAGGGAACATTTTTACCCATTGAAAGGTTTTAAATTGAAATTTCAGAATTTTAGACCCAACTTTTTCACCACACTGTTAAGGGTCTCATGAAATGCCCTTTTGTTTTAAATTGGTGTTACTTTTTTTTTATCATTAACTACTCAGAACAGATTTGTGTTTGGGGCCAAGGATTACTATGCATCATTCATAAAGCCACTTTTGTAATGTTTGTGATTAAACTGTATGATTTCAGGTGATGTTTACACACAATATGTGAAATGTTGGACCAATAAATGCGACTGAGATTATTAGGTATTTTTAGAAATTGTACGCCAAGGTTTTTATTACAGTGCAATGAATAAACATCTTCAAGAGCAGAAACAGCGACTCCTTCATTTTTTGCAGTAACTTGAATTAAAGGAATAAATTGGATGTGCAGATGAGCAAATAAACTCTCCCAAAGTTTGGTGAACCAAAATGAAATCTTGTTCTCTGCTGGAAATGTGGGTGCAGATTTGTGCCATTTAAACTGTAGCTCCCAGTTTACAGCTTTGGCTAGTTTTTGTGCAGACAGACGCACAAATATCCAGATTACTGATGGCACTACAGCAGCACAACAACAGACATAACAGTGATGAACCTGTCAACTGCAGGTTTCCTGCCATTCAGCTAAGGTCAGTAAACATCTCTTGTCTTTTAACAGAAACTAACATCTTGCTGAAGCAACAAATTGAAGGTGTTTGATCCCTAAACAGAACTCATTTCTTGTTCACTTGAGCGTAGAGATCCTGGAGGCCTTCAGCACTTTGCTCTGAGCTGCTTTCTGCTTTGGACACTTGGATCCGTGCGTACACAGTTTCCTGCTGCTGTCCGCTGTCCTGCTCCGAGACGGATGAAGGTGCAGCTCTCCGATCAGAGAACTTGATGTCTCCATAGTGGATTTCTTCCTCCTCACCTGTTTGATTCTGGACAAATGTATGGAGCAGGAAATATTAAGGCTGATCCTTCCACACAGTATTAAATAATGACATGTGTTTACTGAATGGGCTTTTGGACGAGTTTAAACAGCATGTGGCAGATGTGTGGACTTCAGTTTTCTGTAAATGGGTCGCATATTAGCAGAGTTGGATCAGATTACTTTGAAATATAGTCAGTTACTGATTACAGATTTTGTTTCATGATTACTTTTGGATGACTTTCAAAATCAAACATGCACAATATTACAGTGGATGCTACAAAATATGGACACAGCCACATCGTTTTAGGTTCCACATATCTTATGTTTTTCTCTTTTGTACATTCATTACGTACAGATCAACATCCTCTTACAAAAACAGCAGTGGAACAAACTCCAGGTGTACTGAATGTATTCTACAACATTTAGATGCTGCTTCTAATGTGTAAGTTTTGTTGCTTCTTTTTTTAAATCGAAGGTGATATTGTCAGGAATGGAAGGATGGTTTGGAAAAACAGCTGCTGCTTGATTCATCTGCCTTTTTTTCCCTGCAAATGGAGCACTTATCTGTGAAAAATGTCAGATGTGCTACTATTACTTTTCTACTACTGCTCCTTTTCCATTCTAGTTTTAGTTGAGTTTTTTTCTCTTTCTAATGTATCATACTTCTATGTTATTGCTTTTCTATTGGGCACTACAGTTATTCCTCCTGTTCTTGTATTTTTTTCTGAAAAATATCTGACATAGAATTTGCTTCTAGTCTGATCTTAACTTAGGATTAGTTGTAATGATTTTAAAAAGGTTCAGAGTTTAAAAATCAAAATATAATCAAGTAATCCTTGAAAATGTAACTAAAATCTAATTACACTTTTCCCTCAGTGTAATCTGGGTGGATTAATAGTTACTTGTGTCCATTACATGTATTCTATTACTACCCAACCCTCTATATGAGCAACAATTTAGACACAGATGACAGTTACTGGACGTATAAACCACTAATCTCCATGTGAGACCTACTTTGTGTGGTGCACAGAAGATGGAAAGTTTCCACTCATGAGCAGCTGGTGGACATGCATTTGGTTTTCAATGGTCTCTAGTTAATTCTAAATTAGATTTAAACTTTTTTTAGTCCATGTGAAAGCCTTAAAGCTCCAAATGTGTTTGTGATCTGTTTGCAGAAGAGCTGTGCTGTACAGTGATCAAAGCATCTTCCTCATTTTAGCTGCATCAAATGGGAACTGAAAAAACCTCAAAAATAAACAGTGCCATCTCTTTCTTGAAGTTTTCTACCACAGTATGTTGCATTTGCTGTGTTTCTCAATATTTACCCTACCTGGTGATCTCAAAAATTTCCTGTGTACAAATTATAAAGAGCCATTACAACAGTAAAGTAACTGTGAAGATCTGGGAGCCTTCTGTCAGAAAAATACATTAAAAAACAATGATTCAGAAACTGTAAAGGAGCAGTTATTGTGTGGATCAATAAAATAGAGCATAACTGTTTTTAGCAGAGTGTCTATTTCAAGGAAATTATTGTAATTTAATGAAAAATAAATATTAGTAACAAAATATTAGCCAGCCATATAATGGAAATTATAACTTACCATCTTGACAGTAACAGAAAAATACTGTAAATAATATATGATCCATTGGATCAAAATGATTTACTATTAGTAAAGTTATCATAAAGTATGGTATTTTGCATACTGCTGTAGCTTCACCATCAATATTTTCTCCACAAGGACATTCGTTGTAATTCAATGAAAAGTAAATGCAACAAAACGCTAAAGTTTTTTTTTAATAGAACAGTGACTATTGTTATTTGGTTTGTTTCCAGATATTTAACCTTCTCAGTAACCTCAAAAAATACCTGTGTACTTTTTTATGCAGGTAATTTCAAAAAATCTTACTAGAATCTCAAACTTCCAGTAAAATATGGTGCCTAAACAAATGTGTGTTTTCTCACCTGAGTCTGTTGTTGAGTTGGATTTTTCCTCTTCAGGCGGCTGGAAGATATTAGAGAGCTGTCAGAACATTCATTCAGTGTTTCAAGATGATATGAAGTGAACATTATTGGATGTTCATCAGTGGAAAACATCTGATTGAAATCCAACTGTGTGGAGGTTGACGGAGAAACAAAATAAACTCAAACATTTGCCAAAGTTAAATCAAAGAACAAGTTGCCTGAATGGAAACTTTCATGTGAAGAAGTGAAACAAACTGGAAGGTCACATATCCATCATTCCATCACCTTGAACACGTGTTAAGCTAAAACTTCACTGCAGGGAAATATATTATGTCAGACGCTTAAATTTGTGGTACTTACCAAACACAGAGAGGAAGAAAGATCAGAACAATGACAACACTCACAGTAACAGCCAGGATTGTTGAAAGAGGAAAACTTTCTGCTCCCAGGAAAGAAATAAAAAACACACAAAAAACAAGAGATTAAATGTTAATAAATGTAGACAGAATTGAAGTTGTTGAATGGAGTTTACTCTATAAAATTGTTTTATACTAATGCAGTAAAATGTTTCTCAGGGTATTAAAGCAAAACAAAACAAAAAAATCAATACAACAGCAGAAAGAAGAAAAACAGATCAGATTCAGTTCAGTTCAACATTTACCTTCATTCTTCAAATGAATCCATGATGATCTGTTATGACCAAGAATATTTGTGGCCTCACAGTAATAACTTTCTGTCATGTTGGTCATGTTGACTGTGTAAAACTGTCCTTCAGCTACTTTCATGGATCCATCTTTAGTTTTTAAGAACCAGGAGAAGCTGCTGATGGGAGGATTGGCTCTGCTGGAGCAGGTCAGGTTCACCCAGCTACCTGCTGACACCAAACCTGATGGACTGATGGATGCTGAGGTTTCTTTGGGGGCATCTGAGGAAAATGGGACAAAAATGTACAACATGAAAGATGAATCAGAGCCTTGAAAACAGAAGAAATCAATCATGATGAGCAGACAGGATGACTTACATGTAACACTGAGAGTCTGTTGTGTCTCTTTGGTCTTTCCAGGTTTTCCTTCATCCACAGGATATGTGGCAGAGCAGCTGATGTTGAATCCATCATGTGAGTCTGACAGAGTGATGCTCTGCTGGATTTTACTTGTGAAGGTTCCATCTGTGTTTTTCTCTATTTGGCTGTGAGAGTTTTGTTGGAGGTTCCAGGTGAGTTGAGGAGGGGAATGTGGACAGGAAGTGAAAGCTGAGCAGCTGATAGTGACAGACTTCTTCTCCTTCGCTTCACCTGAGATGTTGATTCTGGGACTCCATGGAGAATCTGTGGTTTCACATCAAACACACGTTTTACACTGAAAATACAGTCAGTTTACTGAACACTCATGGATGCAATCACTCAACTACAATAAAGCTGATGTAGATTTTGTCCTTCACTGATGATGATAAATGTGAAGGAGTGAAAACTGTCCACAGTGAATTCAGCTGCTGACATGTTTCCAGTGTTACAGTTGCAGCAGTGCAGACAGCAGGAGACACAACAGAAAGATACTTTGATGGATCCTGTCAGTTTCTCAGCACCATTCAACTGGAACAACTTTTCAATCCAACACTTTGTGTTCACAGATGCTTTCTTCACCTCTGGACTCTGACTGATTCTGTTGATCTTCCTGCTCTACATGTTGGATTCACACTGAAGGTTACATTCATGGACTTCACTGTTTCACAACAAAACTACAACTGATTTCACTTTTTATTCTCTACTATAATATTACAGACACATAAAAACTAAACTCTCTTACCTCTGACTGTTATCTGAAGAGGATCATCACAAGCTGTTGCTCTGAAATGTTCGCTCTCAATTCTGAAGAAGTATTTGTTTGTTTTACTTTTGTCCAAATCAGAGAACAGAGTGGTGCAGTTTTGTTCTCTCAGGTTTCCAGTCATTTGCATTTTGTAGCTGTTAACTGACTGACTACTGTTGAAAATTACATTGTCTTTGTTAGAAAATCGTGGGTCATTTTTAATCCAAACTCCATATATTTCTCTGCTGCTGTCAAACTGTGTTCCATCTTTAGCTCTAAAGATACAGGGGATTAGCAAACAAGATCCACTCAGTGCTTCCATCTCCTTTGGTGCATCAATGAAGAGAGCTGCTGGTGTTATAGATCCACACTGAGCTGAAACACCTGTAAAACCAAAGTGATGATGAACATGATGTGGAACAAAATGTGTCTGAAGAGAAAGACTGAGAAACATCAAGTACAGTTCAGCAACATGTTTGTCCTGTGAACAATCTCACATCAAATACTGTCAATGATTTGATTCTCCAGATAAAAGTCAACAAACAGCTCACCTGAAAGAAAGAAGACACTCAGTAACATGTTGACTGTCACCATGTTCACACACAGAGCTGCCATCAAACTCATCTCTGGACTGGAACATGATAAGAAAATGTAGATTTTGTGTTGTTTTTTCATATTTAAACAAAAAAAGTTCTTTTAATGACGTATTTATGTTTTTGCAATCAACCTCAAATTTACACAAGGAACTGTGAACAGCCAGATTTTAAAGTTTTAGAAGTCAAGCTCAAATCATTCAATCAACAATAATCAAACATTAGTTTATGATTTTATACTTAAAAATGATTCTGATGCACCATCTCATTTCTTTGAGACTCATTTTCCATTCAAAAAAATAGCAACAAAAAATGAGAAAGATAAAATGCAAAATGTTTTAAAGAGAATTCAAGAAAATTAAAAAACTAACACAAGTCTGAAGGTTGAAAATAAAAATCAAATACAAAAACCAGTAACATTTTTCTCACCAAATCAATCTGCAGCTCAAACACAGAAACTTGACTTTTAAAATCCGTTAATCAGTGAATTTCCATTGATGAGCAGCAGGTCAAATGAACAACTTCCCTGTTTGTTTGCTCTAATGTTAAAACTCAGTGACCTGATATTTAAAGATGTCTTCATCCTTCCTGCTCCAACTCTGTGAAAGAGGAATTCACCTTTTTAGGGCATCTTCAGCTCATCATGGTGTGACTGACTGATTTATTGTACAGATGATCTGATCTGTCGTCTGCTGTCAGAAAGTTGAGTCCAGACATTGAGGCTCCAGTCACTGTGAGGATCCTGCAGAAGCAACTGACCAACTTCCTCTGTTCACTTCAAGCTCTCAGCTGTTTCTCAGCACTTTGTTGATGAACTGATAAATTCACATCAACCACTTCTCTCTGACACACTGACTGTAGTTCATCAGATATCACACATACTGTAGGTTTATAGTTGAACACATTTGTAGTGTGAAAACCACATTAAACTATGGGCACACTGCTCTTGCGATTTTATTTCATAATAATAACTTTAAAATAGAAATTTTATATGGCACCTTTTAAAAGGGCAACTTTTTCTACTTACTTTTTCCAGATCTCAATATTGAGTGTGTGGGACTGAACAAAAGTGCTTCTGGTTTTGAGCTCTTTATTTGTAGGAAATTCTCTGTGGTCCAACAGTTAATGTCTGTCAGACAGTTTAATGCAGCAGCTCTGTTTCTTGGGTCAGCAGGCCTCACATGAAGGTAAATCTGTGTGTCGTCTGCATAGCAATGAAATGATGCATTGTCTAGTCAGATGATTTGTCCCAGTGGAAGCAAACATATTGACAATAAAAAGAGATCTAAATTTCAACCTTGCAGGACACCACAGGCAATGTTCCCTGTAATTTTTCCTGAGTGTGAGCAAACACACAAACTCCCTGAGCGTCCCTTGGACCACTGTGAGCAACATCAGACGTGTGCACTGTGGTCACACCAGCATCACATCCATTCAAGTTACATGGTTCATTAAAAGAATCAAATTACAGCATTTACATTTCTGTTAAAACACTTTGTCAACAGGAGCCAGTTGAAGGCTGCAGTGATTTTAGTGACACTACAATGTATAAGAGTGAAGTTATTGAATATGTCTCTCTTTACTGTTGCAGCGGTTTTGCAAATTGCAGACGAACCCTGTTCACTCCATAGACACCAATGTTATTCCTGTAGCTTGAAAGACAGCTACTTTTGATAAAACTGGGCTTGTAGCACATTGTCTGCCTTGCAACAATGAGAAAGAGGCACCGTTTATGTTTTGACAACCTATATCTAATGAGTTATTGATGCTGGAAGTCTGAATCTGTGAATATCTTTCCAACTTTACTGAACTTGAGGCCACTACCACCTAAGGAGTGATATATTTAATTTTGAAAAAAGCATTTAGCCATACTTAAAGCTTTAAGTGCTTTATTAACACGGAACTAAAAATGTTGTATTGTTTTATTATCACAGGTTCTGTCTGAAAAGAGGTGGCATCATTTTAAACAGTGCAATCAAACTAATAAAATGTAATGACTAACCAGTGAGCAATACTGGATTCTGCAAAAACATAAACAACTTTTTTAAAAAATCTAAATCTTATCTTAACACAGTTAATGTATTCACCCTTTAGGCGCCACAGTTTTTTCAAGAAAATATTCAGTTTTGATATCACTTTTTCAAAAGGTTGTAACTTGAAAATGATTAGAGATAAAGGCATACTGTAAATGAGTAAAATCATCAGTATGATCCAAAGTTTGTGATGGGAGTAAGTTCACTCATCTAATTTGCATATTATGACGTCACCAGGCGGCGGACATATGGATTACATAACTTTCACAGATGTTTATCGATCAAGATGGCATTGCTTGGCTCAGAATTTGTCAGATTCCTGTCTCCACGATACCCAGCAGGCTCATCTAAATGTCTGATCCACTTGTGATACTGTTCCTCATGTCTCAGCAAACCCAGCCATCATCATCGTCATTTACGGCGGGGCCCTGAACGCCACTGCGGCCTCCGCCGCTATTATCAGTGCATTTTCTCCCGCGTATGCCGCTATTTCCACGGTTTTTTGCATCCCCGCTACCCACCTCACCATTAGCGGTGTTTTGACCACCCCTGCTACACCCACCACATCCCCTCCTGCCACCCCGGACACGTTGAAGCAAAGCATCGGCTCCAGGATGTGCTGCTTGTGGACTGTCATGGTGCATGGACTCGCTGCCGTTACGCACAGACGCAGCGTTACTTTCTGTCTCTCTGGACGACTGAACATCTTCATCAGAGGGTGACTATTCCTCTTCAGAATCTGAGTCAGCCATTACTTGACGAAATACTTTGTCAACAGTGAACAAACCTCTCAGAATGGTGAGTTTTCTCTCGCTGTCGTGCGCTCTGCTGCGCTCCGACTGCGACCCTCGTCTCCTCGACCGGGAGGCGGTTTTCAAACTCTATAAACTCCAAAACTTTGAATGAAAACACGCCCACAAATGATGTTCAGATTGAAGTTCCAGATGTCCGCCATCTCCTGGTGTGAAGTGGTAACCACATGAGGCACCATATTTGCAGCTATAGCTTGTTATGTTCAGCAATGTTGCTTGTCGCAATATTGCGACTTTGGCGCTTAGAGGTTAACTTATTTATGTGTGTATGCATGTATTTATTGATTTATTTAGTACTGTTAACATATCAGAGTTCTGAGTGAATTTTTCTTAAGATAGGCAAAGGCCATTTATTGATTACATATAGGCTGTTAAATGTTTATTAAAAACTAAAAAGCATTTTAAAAAAAAACAACTTAGGCATTTATTGAGTCACTAAAATACTGTAGAGTACAGACCACATCAGCATGATTATAAGCATCCTCTGGTAAATGAACAACCAGATACTGATGTCTCTCACCATATGGACTTCAGGAGATGATTAGATGATGATAAACTGTGACCTACTGGTTGGATTCTCTCTGTTCTCATGTTTCTTACATGTTTGTCCACTGACAGCCGGGTCCTAATGTTTTTTGAGCAACACACCATACTATGACGTTTTTACAATGATGGTTCTACTATGGAACCAGTTTGACATGTTCAGGTGTTCTTTGTGTGAAAACTCAGAGATTTCAGGGATCAGAAGGTGGTTTTCAACTTTCTTTATTAACTTTCTGCTTCAACTTTAAACTAAATTTCCTTCACTAACCCAGCCCTCTGGACTTCCAGGAAGCTGTGTTCCTATTGGCTGTCCAGGTGTCTGCTTGGTGTTATCAGGAACACCTGAGCAGCTCAGTGTCTTCCTGCTTTATTTAGCTGCAGACAAACATTTCCTCTGTTTCTCTTCACCAGTGAACCGGGTTTGGCTCCGTTGCTTCAGTTTGTTCTTTAGGCGTTGGCTTGCAGCTTCCAGTAGTAAAATCGTCTTTAATGTGTTTCTTGGTGTGTTTTAGGGCTTTGTACTGGATAGTTGTCTTGGTAAAGGTGGTTCTTTAGCCACAGTTAGCACATGGTGCTAATGTGTGCAGTGATTAGTGGATTTGTTGCAGCTGAGTTGTGTCTTTATCTTGGCTGTAGTGAGTCTTCAGAGGTTTTTGGTCAGACACATTCTGTGTTCTTGTTTGAGAACCAATGCTGGTTGTCCAGAAGGTAAGAGTTCCTGTCCTGATTCTCTGTTCTCAGAGGTTCTCTGGTAGGCTGCAGGAGACTTTAGCGTTTGGGTTGTGTTAGTTTGGTTTTTGTCTGGTTTCATTTGGACGACTATCTTGAGGCCCCTCCATGTGGTTTAGTGAGGTTTTCTGCAACAGTTCTACAAAGCAACCTGCAGCAGAAGAGACTTTGAGAGTTTTTAGGAAGTTCTGGAGACCAGACTTTAGAGCAGCAGAAACATTTGTCAGCAGTTTGAGCAGGAGAAGGTGAGCTTCAGAGTAGAAATGAGACAGAAACCTTCTTGACCCGTGTGGTGAGGTCCTGTACCAAGAGTTTGAGCAGGTTGTGAAGAGTCTGTAGTTCTTTGGTCTGAAAGCACAAGAAGAGTCGACTCATTAAAGGAGAAAACGGGAGATATTGTTGGTTCTTCTGTCACTCTGCAGTTTCCTTAGACTGAATATAAAGTTTATATTTTAAATGATTTCCCATGTGAGCCCAAGAAGACTTCAATAAACTCCCTCCATCCCCTGGACACAACATATTTTATTACCATGTTAAATCTTTTTTTTTTATGTTTTTCAGTTTTAATCATAGTTTTAGCGTAGTTTTTTCTCTTTGCTTGTTTAGTTTTGTCATCTGTGTAAAAGGTGCTAAACAAATAAAGTTGAATTGAAAAACTGAATAACTGACTAACTCATGATTGTGACAACAGAAGTATTTTCATTGTGATTGAAGGTTTATTTCATTTTTAAGGTTGGGGTTAAAAATCTTGACAGAAAAAGAAGATTAAAGAAATAAACTACATAACAAAAAGTAATTAAATCAAAGGAAAAAAAATTAATACAATAAAACTTTGAAAATGTTTTATTAATAAAAAGATTTAATAAATTTAAGATGTAATTTTCTAATTAAACATTTAATTTTTTAATTAAATGTTTTGTCCTTTTAAAGGTTTAATAATCTAATTAAATGTTTTGTCTTTTTAAAGGATTAATAATCTAATTAAATGCTTTGTATTTTTTTTAAATGTTTAATATTCTTCTTGTTTAATTGTATTTTTTAAATGTTTAATGATGGAAAATACTTTATCTGTAATTTCTAATATTTGTATTTTTAAAATTTTGTTTAATTTCATAATGACATGTAATGTATCTTGTTGAATTATCTCATTCAATATTTTGTCTGTTTAATAGAATGTAATGTAATTTAATGTTTAACTATTAAACAGACAAAATATTGAATGAGATAATTCAACAAGATACATTACATGTCATTATGAAATTAAACAAAATTTTAAAAATACAAATATTAGAAATTACAGATAAAGTATTTTCCATCATTAAACATTTAAAAAATACAATTAAACAAGAAGAATATTAAACATTTAAAAAAAATACAAAGCATTTAATTAGATTATTAATCCTTTAAAAAGACAAAACATGGGCACACATATAGCTCAATGGGTTAAGCAGGTGACCCATGTACAGGGGCTGGTCTCTGATGCAGTGACTCGGGTTCGATTCCAGCTTGCGTCCCTTTTCTTCATGTTTTCCCCCGACTCTTCTCCCCCGTTTCCTGTCTGTCTCTCACTGCGCCTATCCAATAAAAAGCTGAAAAAGGCCAAAACATTTAATTAAAAAATTAAATGTTTAATTAGAAAATTACATCTTAAAGACAATAAAACTTCAAATAAGAATTACACAGAAAATACAATGAAGCATTTAAAAAGAAAATTAAACATTAAAAGGTGGTAAAACATTTAAAAAGAAAAACCTTAAAGATTTAATCAAAACATTAAATATTGGGAAAGAAAAAGAAACTCAAACAAGCCGATAAAACATTTGAAAAAACAATTAAACATTAAAAAGACAAAACATTTGGATATCAAATCAGACATTAGAAGAGAATAAAAGGTGAGAAAAGAGCAAAACTAAACGTTTAAGAAGAATCAAACTAAAGATGAAACATTTCAAAAGACACCAGTTAGACTTTAGAAGATCAAATTAAACAGAAGAGACAATAAAACGATCAAAAAGAGCAAAAACAGATAAAAGTCAAAGCGTTTTCTAGTCTGAAATGAAAACATCAAGTTGTTTCTTCAAACATTTCCCCTTTCTATGTTCTTGGTTTGATTGTGGATAGATTTACTAAGAACTCATTTCAGAAAACTGCTTTCCAGATAAAGTCTAGTAGTAGTTGAAGGCATTTTTCAAACTAATGTTACCTTCTGATCTCCACAAACTTTACTGTTCAGTGAAGAGAATCAAAGTTTGTTGAGTATTTCTAAAAAACCCACAGGTGAAGGTCTGAGAAGAACTCAGATGGATGGTCTAAATGTGAAATCAAGACTCATGGTCACAAGTTTTAAGGCTTCTGTTAACCGGAAAGTTCAAACTAACAGTGAAGTACTGAGAAACTTTTAAAACTTCAGCCCTCAGACTGTCTAAAGGTTCAAACTAACAGAGAAGTACTGAGAAACTTTTAAAACTTCAGTCCTCAGACTGTCTGAAGGTTCAAACTAACAGAGAACTACTCAGGAACTTAGAAGATATCAGTCCTTGGACTGTCTGGAAGTTCAATCTAACAGAGAACTACTGTGGGACTTAGAAAATTTTAGCCCTCAGACTGTGTGAAAGCTCAGGTCCTGAGGACTCGGGAGGTCTGGAGGCTTTGAATCTCTTGGAACTGAGGGTTCAACCCTCCAGCACAAAGGCTGAAGTCCAACCTCCTGAGAAAAACGGTCGAGTCGAGACTCAAGTTAAAAAAAACTCGAAAATGGCAAAAAAAGTAGATAATAAATGCACAAAAAAAAGAAGAATTAGTATCTGAGTGAGTAGCTCAGGAGGATAAGAAGAGAGACTACAGAGTGGAAGGTCGCAGGTTCAAGACCCGCCACTGGCAGTTTTCTTTCTTTGTCTTTGTCAGGATATTGAGAAAATTTAAGAAGGGTCTGGTCTTGAACCAGCGACCTGCAGCTCCATAGGCAAATTCTTAACTCACTGAGCTACAGATCAGATAAAAAGAAATAAATTTGTCGTCCCTTTGGCATCGAAGTTAATAAAGTGACCACATGGATGGAGCCAAGGTGGAGTCAGGGCGGAGAGTAGGCGGGGAGGTGGGTGGCGGCCTCCCCCCTCTACTCCCCCACCGCCCACCACACCTTCCCCCGTCCGACTAGTTCTTCGAGTCTCCACGAGTTCTTCGAGTCTCCATGGGTTTTCCCAAGTTTCTGGAGTTTCCACGAGGTCGGAGGCAGAACAAGTTGTCATGAAGAGGTGTTGAAGTCGGCCAGGATGGACTGACTTTTTACAGCAACTAGAAGGAAGACCACTAGAAGAGCAGGTCTTTAACCACCATCCATAAAATCCATGGAGTCACTCCAGAGAAATGAAAGGTCAACTTTTATCAACCTCCATCCACATGTTCAACTTGATATCTTTACTTGGACATTTTTAGCACCACAAACCTTTAGTATCACACTTTATTATCCTTTACTGGGACTTTAATGGAATCCACCAGCAGATTTAGTTTTTGTTGAGAAACTTTTTTCTTGTCGTCGTGGGACTGCAGTATTTAAAACTGTTCCTTCTATTTTACCTCATGTTTATTAGTTTTATTTATTTATTATCCCTTATTAATCCCAGGAGGGGAAATTCTGATTTTCGCATCTCTCCCCAATTGGGGGAGTCAGAGCGACAGGTCAGCCACGATACAGTGCCCCTGGAGCAGGAAGGGTTAAGGGCCTTGCTCAAGGGCCCAACAGTGGCCACATCGGCGCTTGAACCTCTGACCTTCTGATCAGTAGTCCACAGATTTAACCGTTGCGCCACCACTGCCCCTTTTTAGTGGAGAAAGTTATTTTAGTTGTCGATTAGTCTCTTAAAAACCAAATAATAAATTGGATTAGTCAAGCGGTTTAAATTTCTTACTTTGTCATATTTTAAATGTGACAGAAAATGGAAAAATAAAGTGTCTTGAGACAATTCCACCTGTAATTGGCGTTATATAAATAAAATTGAATTAAAATTGTATGTATCTTGTAATGTTGGAGTAATTCAGCCATACATGTTGGAAAACACATTTTCTTTGTCCATTAATCTGTTGATTGTTTTCTCCAGTAATTCATTTCTTGTTTTGGTTTGTAAAATGTCAAACCCAAATATATTCAGTTTACTGTCATAAAAACCAAAAAGATTTACATTCATGATGCAGGAATCAGGCAGTTTTTCACTTTTTATCTTAGTTTAGTCAGAACGATAGTTGATAATGTGTGAATTGTTGCAGCTTGTGAGCCGTAGAAGGTTTTAATCTTTGGGGCCGAGTGTCAGAAAATATTTAGAAACCAACATCAACAAAACACTCAACAAAGATTTGAACATCATTAAAGGGAAATCCAACTTTTGCATGACAATGTCTAATTAAAGGACATTTATTTCCAACGTAAATGTGTGATATTCATCCTCTGGAGCTTTCTCTTCACATCGTCTTCCACCTGGACTGGTTTGGTCGGGAGCATGTGCAACAAACATTTGAAAAACTGCACTTTAACATCAATGAATGACACTGAAGTTTAATCGCTACATAAATGAGACTGAGTCTGGATGTGCTGCTCTGTCATTAACTCCTAAGTTTAGGGAAAGTTCAAACAAAAGAGGACAGTTCAGATCAGACTTGAGAATGAGCTTATTTTGAACAAACATCTCAGACTTTCTGAGCTTCAGCACCTCTAGCAAGATATTTTAACAACAAGCAACTCAAGAGATCCACAAGTTGGAGAGAGTTAGCTTTAGCTGAGCCAAACAACATGTGGGACGCTAACCTAGCAAACATTTCAGACTTTTCTCTGTGAATTCTGAGAAATAATTTACTATTTAATGACAGAGCTACACATCTTAACTCAGTCTCATTAAAACAGACTCTAATTCAGTGTCATCCATCCATGTTAAAGTGCAGTTACCCAAAATGTTTGTTGCATGAGCTCCAACAAAACCTGTCCAGGTAGAAGGCCACTTTGACAAACAGGAAGTGGAAGATTCCAAGCAGATTTATAGAAGGGGGAACCAGACTGTACTAAGTGTGGTCCAGTATAGAGGGGTGTTTTGTGGGTTTTTAAGGCTGATAATGATTATTAGTGAGACATTTAGAGTAGATATTCATTTGCAGTAAATGAAAGTATTTAAAATCTTGAGTTAAACTTAGAAGAACACAAACTAACAGAAAACTTTGTTGATACGTTTTTGTTTTGTTTACAGATGTTAAAGGAGTTTTATTCATGATGTATAACCAATCAAATCACTCCAGAAGACAGAGCGACCACAGGTAGATAAAGGTTCAGAGCCAAAGTAGCGCCATTTTTAAATGTATTTATTACTGTAAATCAGTAAAAAATAAAATACTGATAATCAGTAAATCAGTCAGCCCACAATTACTACAATTCTACAATGTATGTCTCTTTCCTTTGACTTGTTATTTGTACAATATACGATGTATATGATGGTGTTTTTTCATACCAAAGGCTCTACTATGATGTTTTCTAAGAGACATACGATGCTACTCTGGTTGTTCTGGCTCTGGGCTGCTGCACTCCTCCTCTGTTGTTTTCTGGATTGTACTCAGCTTCATGCCTTCGTCCATCCGGCCTCCGTTGACTCGTCCCGCCTGCCGTCTCTGGAGCTGAAGCTGGATTGGAACAGACCAAAGTACAGTCCAATCACGAAGCCAGCTGCCTCTCAAAAGGCTCCTTCATCTGGCAGGTGGCAGCACTTCTTCTGAGGGGAAGCTGAGCTGGCCCAGCAGAACTTTGGAGATGTGTTCCAGTGGTTGGTGGATGTGTGGGGAGATAGAGAGGAACCTTTGAATTGTTCACAAAGGAAAACAGGAAACCCATTGGTAGTTTTAGTTTAGGCTGCTACTGCGGTGTGTTTTTGGGTTTTAAGAGGTGAAAAGGAAGAGTTTTTTTCGTATTGATTATGTTTTACTTTGTTCCTGGTTGGAATGTCCATCAATGTCAACATGAAGTTCACTTTTAGTTCTGATTATTTATTTTTATTTTACTAACACCCATTTGTTTTTAACCCCCTCACATGTTGTGTTGTTGTAAACTTACTCTTTTAAATAAACACTCGTCTAACCCTCTGGAAACCAGCGTTTGGACTGTTTTTGTGTTGCTCATCACCTACTGACAGCTGTGGACTAAAGGCTATACTGTGACGTTTTTAGAGCCACATGCTATACTATGATGTTTGTTGGGCGACACGCTATACTATAGGCTTTTTAAATTGACATATTACTGTGACATTTTTTTGTTTTAGTATTTTTTTGTTTTTATTAGCAACATATAAGAATTCGAACAGTTTTAAAAGTTACTATACTTTTACTTGTGCAATGAAATTATTATTCTATGGCATTTTTTAGATGACATATTATAGTCTGATGTTTTGTTGAATAACATACTATTTTGACAATATACTGCACTATGACATTTTTTGAACCATATATCATACATGACAATTTTAGGCAACATCCTATCATTTTGCGCTTTTTGAACCACATAATAATCTATGTTTTGTTTTTTTTTCTTGCCAACATGCTGTACTATGAACTACAGGCCATACTATGTTATTCTTGAGTAAAGCATACTATACTTTGACATTTTCTGAACTACATCCTATACTATGGTGTTATACACAGAGTGCTTTGGTTACATGTTGATTTATAATCTAGATTTTTTTCTGTTTTGTTTTTTGACAGGATTACCACAGACCTGACTGTGAACACCGTTGACACCCACCTCAGGGAGACGCTGCCTAAGATCTCAAGGCTGCTTGGTCGTGGTCTTTCTGGCACGTACTCTTCCAAGATGAGCCGGGAAGTTTAACACTGATGGAATGACACCAGGTCTAAGCCTACAAACTTCCAATTCCTCCTCAACCCATAGTGTCTGGGAAACCTACATGGAGTAAGAAAAGTAGACAGAGAAGTAATTAAGTCTGTCCTTGCTCTGGAGGACGGCTGTGGAGCGGCTCAGTGTAGCACCATCGTCTCAGAAAGTCGAGTCGAAAGCCATGTGGAAGCTCCCACAGGTGGATAGATGCACACCTGCAGCAGAGGGGCAGGTGGCAGGAAAGGGGGGTCAAGACCAGGGCTGTGACAACATTGCTCAGTGGAGTTCTATGTGCAGATCAATGCAGCAAGCCGGCGTTTGCTTACTCCCAACAGGAGTTTCTTGATCTCTCTGTGCTCTCCAAAACTGCTGGAATGAGACATGAATTAGTACGGAAGAGATGTAGAGGGAAGCTAACTGGAGTTAAAGGGAATTTTGTGGACTGCCTGGCAAGAGGAGATAAGATTCTTGATCTTTTGTATGCTAATGTGGGAAATGCATACAAAGCCACTGCACTGCCGCCTCTTGGTGGATCAGACCACAAGCTGGTACACCGCTTCAATTCCTACACTGCAGTTGCTAAGAGACAACCTGTCACCACTAGGACAGTGAAATACTGGTGTCGGGAAGCAGAGGAATCTCTGCAGGACTGCCTGGAGCTCACAAACTGGAATGTTTTCTGTGAGTCATATGAGGATGATACTGAAGGACTCATAGACTGCATCTCTGAATACATGGGGTTCTGTGCAGATGCCAACATCCCCAGCAGGGAGATTTGATGCTTTCCTGACAACAAACTTTGGGGTCACCAGCAGCCTTAAAGCCCTGCTAAACCAGAAGAAAATGGCTTTCAGAGAGGGTGAGAGGGGCAAAGTAAAGGCACTGCAAAAAGAATGTAAGAGGAAGATGGAGGAGGGAGAGAAGCCTACAGGATGAACCTGGAACATCAGCTGGGGCATGATGGTGTGAAGCAGGCCTGGTCCACTATGAGGAAGATCACTGTCTCTGAGCAGAAGGGTGGACTGCTGCCAGACAGAGACCAGGACCTGGCTGATGGCATGAATGCATTCTTCAATAGATCCGACATCACTGCCCCATCTTCTCAGCTCCCTGTAGTGCTTATTCACCCGTCCTCTAGCTCAACCATTTCCTCCCATCCTCCTCCTCCAACCCAAACTTGTACCTCCATCCTTTCCCCTAGCTTTTCCACCATCTCATCCTTAACAATCCAGAAATTTCAGGTGAAAAGGGAACTGGTCAGGCTGAAACAGGGCAAAGCAGCTGATCCTGATGGTATCAGCCCCAGACTGCTGAAGACCTGCTCCATTCAGCTGTGTGACATCCTCACATACCTGTTCAACCTCAGCCTGAATCTGCAGAAGATCCCCACACTATGGAAAACATCCTGCATAGTCCCCCAAGAGGAAACATCCTTCTCACTCCTGTGACTACAGACCTGTACCTCTCATCTCTTACATCATGAAGACATTTGAGAGACTGGTCCTTTCCCATCCAAGACCCAGGGTGAGGATGTACACAGACCCCCTGCAGTTTGCATATCAGCCCAGCGTTGGTGTGGATGATGCCCTCATCTACATGCTGCAGAGGGCCTACGGACATCTGAACACTGTAGATGTGACTGTGAGGATCATGTTTGTTGATTTGTCAAGTGTCTTTAATGCTATCAAGCCGGCTCTGCTTTGTGAGAAGTTGAGGATGATGCAGGGGGAGTCAACATTGGTCTCCTGGGTCATGGACTATCTGTACTGCAGACCATATTCATTCATATTTTAACTTATGAATTATATGCTGTGCATATGTTTTAAACTTTTTACATTTTTTCTAACTAGTATAGATATATGACTATTAGATCATTATTTAGACTATTATTGTTGGTGTTTTGTCGGGTTGTGGGTTGTCTATCTGTCAAATGCTGCTGTTTCAAATAATTTCCTTTGTAAGGATCAATAAAGTATATATTCTATTCTATTGATAATCATCAGTGAAGGACACAATTGCATCAATGTTTGTTTAGTGATTGACTGCATTTTCAGTGTAAAACATGTGTTTGATGTGAAACCACAGATTCTCCATGGAGTCCAGAATTAAAATCTCAGGTGAAGTGAAGGAGAAGAAGTCTGTCACTATCAGCTGCTCAGCTTTCACTCCCTGTCCACATTCCCCTCCTCAACTTACCTGGAACCTCCAGTACAGATAAAGTCAAGAGACCTAAAACCTTTTCCTGCGGGAAGGATGAAGGGGAGATGGAGGAATGAAGAAGGGATGAAAGAGAGATGGAGGAGAGATGGTGAGAAGATGGTGGAGGAGGAAGAAGGAGAAGATGAAGAGATAGAGGCAGGATATAGCAGCAGATATTTTCTTGGTAACTTTGAGCTTTGACTCTGAGTGTTTTTACTTCGGCACACTTTTGCAACTCAAACCTGCCCAAGTTCCTCCTTGTCTCAGCGTTCCTGAACATCTCATCCAGCAGATCATCACAGCTCCACATCTTGCAGAGGCCTCCCTCTAACTACTACAAATGCTACACAAGTATCACTTTCCTTCTGCTAAACAGGTGAATTTACAAATTACATCTGGTTTTCCAGTTTCCAAAGTAGCTCTAAATTCATCACCTTTTCAACCAACTGCTTCCAGTGACAATCACAGTTCATTGTTTTATCTGCATTTATTCATTCATTTATTCATTCATTTATTCATTGTTGTTGTTTATTGTTTGTTTGTAGTATAATTTAATAAATGTTTGTATATAATTATCATTGGTTCTACCGTGTATTTCTTTCTTTTGGGAACTGGAGGTCAATGAAATCAGAGTTTATGACTTTCATAATGAGACTGATGAGTTTCTTTTTCATCAAAGTCTCTTTGACATTTAGTCTGAATTGATCATTTTCTCAGACAAGCTGAGGATGGTGCCCCTAAACTAACGAGTGCAATTTTAATGATAAAGACCAGTTTCTACCATTAGGTGTGTTGCAGCCTAAACTTTTACCCACATTGTTTGGTGCAGCTGTATGAGACTAATTTCTGCAACAATATTTTGCTGCATAAGTTAAAAGGGTAACTTTATGGATCCTCGATGCTCAGTTGGTCAGTGAGTCAGCAGTGTGCTGCAGGTTTAATGTGGTTTTCACACTACAAATGTGTTCAACTATAAACCTACAGTATGTGTGATATCTGATGAACTACAGTCAGTGTGTCAGAGAGAAGTGGTTGATGTGAATTTATCAGTTCATCAACAAAGTGCTGAGAAACAGCTGAGAGCTTGAAGTGAACAGAGGAAGTTGGTCAGTTGCTTCTGCAGGATCCTCACAGTGACTGGAGCCTCAATGTCTGGACTCAACTTTCTGACAGCAGATGACAGATCAGATCATCTGTACAATAAATCAGTCAGTCACACCATGATGAGCTGAAGATGCCCTAAAAAGGTGAATTCCTCTTTCACAGAGTTGGAGCAGGAAGGATGAAGACATCTTTAAATATCAGGTCACTGAGTTTTAACATTAGAGCAAACAAACAGGGAAGTTGTTCATTTGACCTGCTGCTCATCAATGGAAATTCACTGATTAACGGATTTTAAAAGTCAAGTTTCTGTGTTTGAGCTGCAGATTGATTTGGTGAGAAAAATGTTACTGGTTTTTGTATTTGATTTTTATTTTCAACCTTCAGACTTGTGTTAGTTTTTTAATTTTCTTGAATTCTCTTTAAAACATTTTGCATTTTATCTTTCTCATTTTTGTTGCTATTTTTTTGAATGGAAAATGAGTCTCAAAGAAATGAGATGGTGCATCAGAATCATTTTTAAGTATAAAATCGTAAACTAATGTTTGATTATTGTTGATTGAATGATTTGAGCTTGACTTCTAAAACTTTAAAATCTGGCTGTTCACAGTTCCTTGTGTAAATTTGAGGTTGATTGCAAAAACATAAATACGTCATTAAAAGAACTTTTTTTGTTTAAATATGAAAAAACAACACAAAATCTACATTTTCTTATCATGTTCCAGTCCAGAGATGAGTTTGATGGCAGCTCTGTGTGTGAACATGGTGACAGTCAACATGTTACTGAGTGTCTTCTTTCTTTCAGGTGAGCTGTTTGTTGACTTTTATCTGGAGAATCAAATCATTGACAGTATTTGATGTGAGATTGTTCACAGGACAAACATGTTGCTGAACTGTACTTGATGTTTCTCAGTCTTTCTCTTCAGACACATTTTGTTCCACATCATGTTCATCATCACTTTGGTTTTACAGGTGTTTCAGCTCAGTGTGGATCTATAACACCAGCAGCTCTCTTCATCACTGCACCAAAGGAGATGGAAGCACTGAGTGGATCTTGTTTGCTAATCCCCTGTAACTTTAGAGCTAAAGATGGAACACAGTTTGACAGCAGCAGAGAAATATATGGAGTTTGGATTAAAAATGACCCACGATTTTCTAACAAAGACAATGTAATTTTCAACAGTAGTCAGTCAGTTAACAGCTACAAAATGCAAATGACTGGAAACCTGAGAGAACAAAACTGCACCACTCTGTTCTCTGATTTGGACAAAAGTAAAACAAAGAAATACTTCTTCAGAATTGAGAGCGAACACTTCAGAGCAACAGCTTTTGATGATCCTCTTCAGATAACAGTCAGAGGTAAGAGAGTTTAGTTTTTATGTGTCTGTAATATTATAGTAGAGAAGAAAAAGTGAAATCAGTTGTAGTTTTGTTGTGAAACAGTGAAGTCCATGAATGTAACCTTCAGTGTGAATCCAACATGTAGAGCAGGAAGATCAACAGAATCAGTCAGAGTCCAGAGGTGAAGAAAGCCTCTGTGAACACAAAGTGTTGGATTGAAAAGTTGTTCCAGTTGAATGGTGCTGAGAAACTGACAGGATCCATCAAAGTATCTTTCTGTTGTGTCTCCTGCTGTCTGCACTGCTGCAACTGTAACACTGGAAACATGTCAGCAGCTGAATTCACTGTGGACAGTTTTCACTCCTTCACATTTATCATCATCAGTGAAGGACAAAATCTACATCAGCTTTATTGTAGTTGAGTGATTGCATCCATGAGTGTTCAGTAAACTGACTGTATTTTCAGTGTAAAACGTGTGTTTGATGTGAAACCACAGATTCTCCATGGAGTCCCAGAATCAACATCTCAGGTGAAGCGAAGGAGAAGAAGTCTGTCACTATCAGCTGCTCAGCTTTCACTTCCTGTCCACATTCCCCTCCTCAACTCACCTGGAACCTCCAACAAAACTGTCACAGCCAAATAGAGGAAAACACAGATGGAACCTTCACAAGTAAAATCCAGCAGAGCATCACTCTGTCAGACTCACATGATGGATTCAACATCAGCTGCTCTGCCACATATCCTGTGGATGAAGGAAAACCTGGAAAGACCAAAGAGACACAACAGACTCTCAGTGTTACATGTAAGTCATCCTGTCTGCTCATCATGATTGATTTCTTCTGTTTTCAAGGCTCTGATTCATCTTTCATGTTGTACATTTTTGTCCCATTTTCCTCAGATGCCCCCAAAGAAACCTCAGCATCCATCAGTCCATCAGGTTTGGTGTCAGCAGGTAGCTGGGTGAACCTGACCTGCTCCAGCAGAGCCAATCCTCCCATCAGCAGCTTCTCCTGGTTCTTAAAAACTAAAGATGGATCCATGAAAGTAGCTGAAGGACAGTTTTACACAGTCAACATGACCAACATGACAGAAAGTTATTACTGTGAGGCCACAAATATTCTTGGTCATAACAGATCATCATGGATTCACTTGAAGAATGAAGGTAAATGCAGAACTGAATTGAATGTTTCAGTCATTCTTCTTTCTGATGATCTTTAGATTTGTGTGTTTATTTGACTGTAAAACACTGACTGCTGTTTCAATACACTTGAATGTGACCTTTAAGAGAAGAAGTGCAGAAGAACAAACTTCAAGAATCTTATTTTTATAATTCTGAGAGGGAACTGAAAACGTTTCATGTGAGTTAGTTTGACTCTTGATGTTAAGTTTCACACGTTTCTAATTTGTCATGAAGAATAAAGTGGTGAAGACTGAGCTTCAAAATATACAAGTTTCATCAGTTCAAAGTTAACAAGTTTGCAAACAGCAGGAATAAATGTAATAATGATTTGAAGCCAAACATTCCCACTAAGGAGAAGGTGACTGTGCTGTCTGGTTCCAGATCAGCAACACTTTGGGGCTGTTGTCCACATCACAGTGAAGATCCTGGGAATCGTGATGCTCTACAGCACAATCATCATCTCTGAGTGGTGACACAAACTTTTGTGCTAAACTTTGCAGCTGTGGATCTTTGACAGTCAGTGTTTAAATGTGTCAGTATTTATTTCTCTCATCTCTTCTTCTTTCAGCTGCTTCAGATCAAGATGCTGCAACAAACCAGAGAAGGTGAGTTAGCAGAGTTTCATTGTGATTCCATTGAAAGAGGAAAGAGAAAATCCACCTTAAAACAGCTGCTGGTGTGAAACGTTGAGTTTGATCATAGAGTCAAAGATATCAGAGGACAAATCATCAGAGACAGTGATGGTGAGATGTCAGAGTCTCTAACGTGTTTCTCTGACTCAGACCACAGGAAATCAAATCATCTTCTATGTTTGTGTCATTTCCAAGCAGCAGAGGAAACATTGATGTGGTGAATAAACATGAGAGTAAAACAGCAGCAGAGCAGCTGACTGCCTCCTGGTGTTTGGCTGCACATTCACACACTTTGTTCTTCTTTCTAACTCCCTTCATGTTTTCACTGTCAGTCTCTGTGACACTGGAACAGAAGTGAGTGAAAGTGTTGCAGCTGTTGTGTAAAAGCACAAAGTCACATGTTGACTTGAACATTTGTCCTCAAAGTGTTTGAGCTCCAACACTGTGCTCTTTCATTTCCACACAAGGACACAGAAGAAGCAGACTATGTCAACGCAGTGGTTGAAATTCAAGCATCATGAGCCACAAGGAGAGAAACAAGATGTTGACTTCACTGTCAGTGGAGTGATTTTGATTAGTTTTGACTTATTTCTACCTGCTGCTGTTATTCATGGAGTTAAATGTGATATATTAGAGGATCACAGCATCATCCAGGCCTGTACATATGAAGCAATTCTGCTGTGTAGAAGAAGAAACGATCAGCATTTATATAGCCAGTCATTTTAATATCAACATATTGTTTCTGTCTGGAGTAAAAGGAGGATTCAAATTGCAAAATCAATTGCAAAAATAATTCTTGTATAAATATTTTTTCCTCTCTGGTATTTCTCTGTGTGCTAACATAGACAAGTTTCTCTTTGTACATTTATATGACAGCTGAATTATTGTGGCATCAAATAAATAGTTTGCTTCATCAAAACACAGTCATGTCATTTATTGAGTCATCAAGTTGTAATAACACAAATGAAAACATGTGAAGTGAAGCTTTTAATCTCTGAGGTTTTCTCATCAGTAATGCAGAGCAGCAGACGAAGTGAAGTTCTTCATGTTCTTGTTGAATCTCTGGATCAACACTCACTTTGACTGTTTCCATCCCATAAGAAAAGGATAAAGAGAGATTTTACTAAATTTGATTTGTTTTATCTAAAACCTGTCAGTAAAACAGATCATTAAGTTTCTGTAGTTAGAAACTTGTATATTTTGGTGATTTATACTTAAAAAGTCTTATTCAAAATAGGTATGCATGTAAAGATGATAAATTAGAAATCATTTAACTTGTGGATTTGGTAACTCTGTTTTAAACAGAAAGAGAGTTCTGGGAAGTCTAGCTGGAGTGTAGCATCCACACAGGACTGGATGCTGCAAGAGAAACAAAAGATGACGTATTTCGGTAAGATGGTCACCCCAAGTACTTTTTCACGCACTAAGAAAACTTATCAAAGTCAATCTTAAGGACAATAATGGCCTTCTACTACCACCTTGTGGCCAATTTAAGGTACTAATTCTCCTGAGAGAAAATGCTAATTAAGGGACTAATTCATAACCTGAGGTTATCTACACGGGTTACAGTCAAAAAAAAAGAAAGAAGAAGTTGAAGTTAAATCAGAAGAGGACCATTCAAAAGGATACTGATCCTGAGGACACTAGAAACTTCACCAAGGAATGACTCAAAATAGGGAAAAGGATTCTTTTGAGCTGGTCTAGTCAGAGCTCAGATTGTAGTTCCACTTCAAACCTCCCTACAGGCACCACATGCAAAATGAAACCCTGAAACAATTTACAGAATAAAACTGTACATCAGAGGCTGCTGGATTATTATGAAAAACACAAGACGTTATTTCAATACTAAAAGGGAAATACGAGCTTCTTATGCCAAAGGTGTACTAACTTTATTCACAGAAGAATATTACATCTGCAATATTTTGTTGTATAACTGATTGTGGTGTCCCTGTAGGCAGTGAATCAAAGCAGATCAAATGTTTGCTTTTATATCCAGTTTTACATTTTACTAATTACTGCTTGCAGTCACCTGGGATGAGGTTATTTAGGTGACACCTCATCCATCCATCCATCCATCCATCCGTCCATCCATCCATCCATCCATCCATCCATCCATCCATCCATCCATCCATCCATCCATCCATCCACTCATCCATCCACTCACTCATCCATCCATCCATCCATCCATCCATCCATCCATCCATCCATCCATCCATCCATCCATCCACTCACTCACCCATCCATCCATCCATCCATCCATCCATCCATCCATCCATCCATCCATCCATCCACTCATTCATCCATCCATCCACTCATCCATCCATCCATCCATCCACTCATCCATCCATCCATCCATCCATTCATCCAGTCATCCATCCATCCACTCATCCATCCATTCATCCATCCACTCATCCATCCATTCATCCATCCATCCATCAACTCACTCATCCATCCATCCATCCATCCACTCATCCATCCATCCATCCATCCATTCATCCATCCATCCAGTCATCCATCCATCCACTCATCCATCCATCATCCACTCATCCATCCATCCATCCACTCATCCATCCATCCATCCATCCACTCATCCATCCATCCATCCATCCATTCATCCATCCATCCAGTCATCCATCCATCCACTCATCCATCCATTCATCCATCCACTCATCCATCCATCCATCCATCCATCCACTCATCCATCCATCCATTAAAGCGATAGTTTTGACTGCAGATGTGCATGTGTCCCGAACAGATCCTGTAGTTGTTGTTGTGTTGCATATTTAATTTGTTGTTAGACAGACCTGAATGTAACACATGCAGAATAATGCAGTATTTTGCTCCAATACAATGAATGACATATTATTTGAACTGGAAAAGTCAAAGTTATCCAAAGAAGATAAATACCACATGTGGCTGCTTTTGACATGAAGAAGGAACATTCTTACGTCTTATTTTAGTGATGATGTTAATTCTTGACCTTGGAAACATCATTCTGACCGAAAAAAAGAATCTTTTCACAACTTTAGCTGATTCTTATGATTGTCAGAAGTAGATAAAGTCTGAAGAAAAGCAGTTCATAATCCATAAAATTTGATTTTGTCTGAGGGATAACTTTTTACAAAAATATCACTAAACATTATTGTAAAAACTGTAATATGGATGAGCAGATGCTGCTGTGGTGCAGCAGTTAACAATGTTTCTTCTGGGTTGAAACCTGCTGGTCTGCTCGGACCTTTGGGCCCTGTGATGGACTGGTGACCAGTCCAGGGTGTATCCAGTCTCTCAGCTGGTTCCAGTTGGGCTCCAGCCCATTGCAACCTTCTGCAGGATAAAACATGCCGACTGTAACTCTTGACTTGTTAAAGTCTAAAACTAGCAGAGTTAAATAAAGTCAACCTGAGGAAATAAGTCCAGTGAATGCAAGATATCAAGTTCAATCAATTAGTCACACAGAAAACATAAAAGGCAAGACAAGGCATTTTTATTTGGATAATGCATTTCAGAATACAAAAAAATGAGTGAAGTACTTTTACTTTGGAAGTAAAATTTGTCAATTCAGTCACACCAAAACCATGTATTGTCAACATTTTATCAGCAAGCTAAACTGAAATTACCAACAAAAATGAACGAAAGGAAGTGAATAATCTGCGTTTCAGTGCACATCTAAATAAAATACAACACATACTATTAGACAGCTGCATTACAACACATCTCAGTACAGCACTCACAAAGAAAAACTTCAAGTGTGTTACATCAAAGTCATCTGATCTGAACAAACTGTTCTGAAGCAAAGTGAAGTCTCTACAAGTTGAACTTTTGAATTAAACTGTCTCAGAGAAAGCTGAAGTTTTATCTGATATGAAACCAGTCGCGTCTGTTACTTCCACATTTTACAACATAACAGAAATGAGTTCAAGTTCTTTCTTTTCTTTACAAATCCTTTTCTTTTCTGGAAAGACCCACCACAGAAATACAGACTGAAGTTGAACTGGAATGCAACCAATTCACACACACATGAACTGAACATGAGGGTTACTAAAATAATTAAATCAAAATTGACATTAATGTGTTTCTGTAAAAGTTGCCCAGTATCCATCGAGCAGGTTGACAGATTTTAAAAGATCCATCCGTCATAGTCTGACATGTAATAAACTCACAGAATCATTGTTGAAGTGGTCTAAAGGCGCTTTAAAACTAAAAGACCTACTTTTACCCTGAACGATGTGAACGAATGCGTGCTTTTTCAAGGTTTGATCTCACTGATGTTCCAGGACTACAGCTTCTCACCTGTGTGAGTTCTCATGTGGACAGTCGGATTACCACGTTCACTGAAACTTTTCCCACATGTTTCACAAGAATAAGGTTTCTCACCTGTGTGAGTTTTCATGTGGGCAGTCAGATTACTACTTGTCTTGAAACTTTTCCCACATGTTTCACAAGAATATGGCCTCTCACCTGTGTGAGTTCTCATATGGACTTTCAGATCATACCGGAAACTAAAACTTTTTCCGCATGTATTGCAAGAATGTGGTTTTACACCTTTGTGGATTTGGTGATGCCTCTTGAGTTGGCACTTATTCACAAAGGTGTTTCCACAAACATCACATTTTACAGACTTTCTACCTGCATCAGTATCATTGTGAACTCCTGACAATGAAGATTTGTCCACATTGTTACTGTGACTGCTCTTTCTCTTGTGACTCTTCTTTGGCTTCAGCGCAGCATTTCTAGTTGACTCTGGGTCTACATGTTTACTTCCGTCCTGATGTGGGCTCTCACCTACTGCTAAAGTGTAAGAGACGAGCTGCTCGCTGTTTGGTTCTACTTCACTGTGGTCATTGTCCTTATCAGTTGAAGTCAGTAGAAAGGTATCAGTCGCTTGATTCACTACAATCTGCTTTCCCTGCTGACTGGTGCAGAGTTTCTCCTGTTCCTCATTAATCTGTGGAGGCTCTGGGTCCTCATGGTCCTGACTAAAGTTGTTCTCCTGGTTACAGAGCTGTCCATTAGTGAGACCCTCTCCCTCTGTACAGACATGTTGCTGTGGGAGGTCTGGAGGGACAATGGAGCACATGAAAGAAGTTACTAACATGATGACAAGGAAACAAACATCTGAGAGAAGACATTTAATCCTCTGACCCCCAAGCCCTGTCAGGGCAGTCACATTTTTCCTCACAGTGGGATCATCCTGAACAGCAATATAAAGTCTTTCACCTCTGTGGAAACAGCACAACCATGTCTACAAATAGACTTCTGAAATGACATCTGTGCAGAATAGTGCAGTTCTGGTATAAATTTAAAAAACTAACAAAAACATAACAATGGCTGAGGCACTGATGTATCCAAGCAACGGCGAGGCGGCAAATACACATTTCAAGTCAATGTCAGTGAGTTAAGATGCAACAGCGGAATTTCTGTCTGAAAATAAACGTAACTCACAGCTCTAATTCAGATTTCTTTGTTAGTTTGCCAACACAATCATAGTTTTACATACCAACTCTGTGTAACATTACTCGTGGTTTCCAGATGGTAGCCAGCAGCCTGCGCTCATAATCCATCTCTTTATCCAACTGGCTCAGTGGTTTATCAGAAACTCCAAATATTTCTCTGGCTGCTTCTTCACATGTCCACTCAACCAGTAAAGGCTGCATTCCCTCCTGACTGGTGCAGAGTTCCTCCTGCTCCTCTTTCATCTGTGGAGGCTCTGGGTCCTGCTGGTCCAGACTGGAGTTCCTCTCCTGGTTGCAGAGATTCTGCTCAGCAAGAACATTCTCCTCCTGGACATGTTGCTGTAGAACGTCTGGAAGGCAAAATGACAAAAGCAAAAGGTTGCTAAAGGTGACGATAGGTGACGCACATCTGAGCAAATATGGTTAACCCTCTGAAGCCCAAGAACTGTCTGGACATTTTTTGCTCCAGTCACATTTTTCCTCACTGTGGGCTTATTTTTCAGTGCAGTATAAAATCCTGCACATCTATGGAAAAAACACAATGACTAAAAGTAAAGAGAACTCACAAATGTCTTCTGTGCAGTATGACACAGTTTTGACATGAATTACAATTAAAGTTGCTCCACTTCATACTGTTTGTGAGCCATGCTGCACTGATCTTATTGACCTGATGTGTTTCATTTTGCTGTCACTCTCTTTTGTCATCTCCTGTCTTCTCTCTATAAACAGTCTGCATGTCTCCTGAAAACTTTTTGGAGGAATTTTTGTCATTTGACTGTTGGTCTAAGTCAGTCTGTCTGTTGCACTTAGGAGCGCTGAATTGTGGTTTTACTATAGATCTGCTGCAAACAACGTATTTTTGGTGAATTTTTGAATGACGCATGTAGAATAGAGGTATTTCAATGAACCATATGTCAGCTGACTAGTTGTAGAACCCATGAAATGTTGAAAATCTGCTGATTCTTTCTGTTTTTACAGTTTCAGATAAATGGCATAATCTGAGAGATTTTTAAAACAAGATAACATGTTGGATCATTTTTCTGGAAATAGATATGGTACTAGTTACTGAACGATTGCTTTTGGTTGTAGTTTTCTATTAGAACATTGTGTTGAGCACTTAATAACTGGCTACCACAGTCTGACAATAAATAACTAGCGATAATGCAAGTTAGCAATGAAAGCTCAGACTTTTCTAATCATATAAACTAAATTACCCATAATTGAGGATTTCACTTGCCTACAAAGCATCTCCAAAAAGTATCTGCGTCCTCGGTTTACAAGGGTTTAATAGCAAGTCAACGTCACATTTTGCTAATAATATTGCTGTTGTCCTTTCTGAAGGTTGAGGTATCCATCTGTCTCTGGGTTGTTCTGTGATGAACCACTGATCCATCCTGGGTGTCCACCGCCTCACACCTGATATCGTTTGGGATAGGCTCTTGCCTGTCTATTTATTTACCTTTTTAACTGCTGTACTCTACTGGAAACTGTTTAAATACTACCACAGCTCATCTTGTACTACACCACACTTATATTCCATCCTATTTGTACTGTACGATAGTCTCCATATGTCATGTAAACATGTTGCACTGCTGGATGACCTGGGATCAATAAATGTAATTGTGTCAATTAAAAATTGTCAGTCTTACAGTGAAACTTTATCGTTTCACCGTGATAAAATTACAGAAAGCAGACTGACTGCCAGTGTGTCTGTTTCATTTCTATTTTCTTCTGTTTTACTCAGAAATCATCACTTATGAGTAATAATTGAAATAACATGACCTCAGATACTTGATGGCTGAACATAAGTTATTATTGTCATGAGGAACTGTTAAAGTCACGTTTTCCCAGCATGGTTTTAGCCTGTTTTCCTTTGGTCATATTTTTTCTCTCACCCTTATATAACATTTGATTTTAATGTTCATGAAATGTACAGAAGGTCTGTTACATTGTGGAAATATACTGATATTTATGACACTTACTGGTCAATTACTACCAATAATTGATCAGTTAGTAATATATTTGTCAGTGTGTCAGAGTGAATGAGTTGGGTTTGACGTGGAGCAGGAGAAAAGCTAAAATGATGGAGACATAGATAGAAAAGGCAAAGAAAAAGACTTCTGGACATTTCATTTGTATTAAATCAACATATACATGGAAGAAGGAAAACGAGGCTTTCACAGTTCACTGTGACAATTATTTATATTCAGCCATCAAAGTAAGTGAGTTGATGTTTGCCTGATTTCTTTGGGATTATTACAAAGCCTGAAAGTTAAACACCACCGTGGAGTCAGTTGAGAAATGTGAAAGTTATCCTGCTTTTCATCCACACAAACCGCAGCTCCTCTCTTTACTTCTATCAGCTCATTCAGACCAGTACAGTTCTACAAACCTGCTATGTTTAACTTTATCTCTGGTTTCCAGATGTCGTCCAACAGTCGACGCTGCCGGTCGATCTCCTCCTGGTGCTGGAAGATGATTCTTTCAAACTCCGTCAATATTTCTTCAGCAGCAGCAGTTAGTCGCTTGTTGATCAAGTCTCTCAGATTCTGGACTGAAATCATCTTAAAGTGATCAAATATTAATGTGAGACACGACTAAACAACCCTCTCTGACAACTTTTACACATCACTAAATGCTAGCGGCGGTTTGAGTAAGCTAACGGTCATAGACGTTTTTTTTTTGTTGTTGTTTTTTTTAAAACTTTATTTAAACAATGCTGTATACAAAACGGTTCAATAGCAGTCAGCTACAGAATCAAACAACAGGTGAAACACCACACTAGAGGCAAGGCAGGAAGGAAGTAAATCAATGAAAAATTTAAAGAATAATCAAGAAAAACACGGTAAAATAAGTTAAATTAAAAAGAAGAAAAAAAAACTGTAGTTTCATCATTACATAAGACTTTAGTCTTCACAGCTTTAACATTTGTGCAAAATTCAAGTGTCCAAGTAGGATTTTGATGAGGTTCTAAAGACCACAAAATTGGGTTTCTGACTGGCAGATTTGCTAGTATGAATATGAAATTTTGCCAATAATGAAATGAGATTAACAATGAACAATTTCTTAACAGGCAAATCATTAAATATATTGTAACGATCGCAGAGCCGGTCGCTGTGACTAAGTTGTTGTGCTGCAATGCACCATGGGAGTTCGGGGTGTTTAGGGTTTACATGTTGTTATTGTTGTTTATCTTAGTGTTATGGTGTTATTAGTGGTTGTGTTTTATCGTGCTTTGGTGGTTAAGTCAGTCTAGTTAGTTAAGTGTTATGTTGTCAGGACCGTGAGTGTGGAGCGTAGTGAGTTTAATGTCTTCCTGCTGCATTTCCTGTATGTGGTGGTTTGATGTGTGTCAAAATAAAAGCATTTGAAAATTAGAGGTTGCACAGAAGAGAAATGTCTTTTTCCAAGCGTAGTTTTTCTGTGCAGCTTGTGAATATATATATTAATATGCAGTTGTAAAGTTTAGCGTAATATCCAAATTTCTACTTAAAAAAAAGACAGTCACATCAAAAAATTTGACTGAATGCACATTCCCCAAAACAGATGAGCTGATGTTTCACCAGCATTGTGACAAAATGAACAAAGAGGGTCAACATTGATCTTATACTTAACCAGAGATGAATTAACTGGATAACACCTGTGGAACAATTTCAGGGATTCCTCTCACACCTTACGTGAGATGAAAAACTTCCTAGGTAATAACCAGACTTTTTCCCAGTCCACATCAGAATATAAATTTTTCCAGAAAAAGATAGAAGCCAGCTTACAAATTGTATCCCTTTTCTCTAATGCATTTATTATTGTTTTTTTTTTTAACTCAAAAAGGAATCTGAATTCCGTCCACGCCCACAGCAACACGAAGAACATCAGCGTCAGCATCCTCCTCAGCCAGCCCTGCCTCATCAACCACAACAGCCACAACACTCTAATAAATAAAACACTGGGTCAACAAAAAAAAAATATGTTAACGCTTTCCACTAGAATTTTTAAGATGAGCCGATTGCTGGCAGAATTACATTAATTCAAAGCAATGTTTTGAGTATGTTGAATTACCTTTTAGTCCAAACAAAAACGCATTTCTGAGTAACACGAACTTAATAATTGTCAACATGAATGAAAGTATTAGGACGATTAGGACGTGGATGACTGAACGAGTTTTTATTGTTTTCTGAGTGACTAGTTTAAACAACGTGGTCTCAGTTTGTTCCGATGTATTATAGCAAATCCAGCTGATGTGCTGCGTGTTGTTCTGATGGGAGGCTGCTGAGGGTCTGAGTGTTTCTGAGAACAAACCCGAGTTAAACCTGAAGTTCTGCTCTGGATCTGTTCCACTGAACACACAAACTAACACACAACACAGCAGTGGACGTGTTTCTATGTTTAGGGTTTTCTTGGTGAGACAATAAATAGTTTTCTGACTCGTTCTTAACCAGGCAGCCTGTGTAAAGTTGTGACTATCCCCAGTTGACATGGACGTGTTTCCTGAACAATCACCAGGTGTTAAACACCTGGCAGGATGACAGTGATCTATGTGGATGAAGCAGAATACTTATCGAGCTGATCGGTAGTATAATGAGTAAAACGGTGATCTCGTAATTTTATCGCTGGATTACGTGGTTTCGAATCCTCTCACCTACTTGAAAAATACGTGTTTTTTATTTCGGCCCGCACGTTTCTTTTTACTGTCTGTAGATGATATTTACATGGATACAGACTTTATTAAGTAGTGATGCCGACGTTTTTCGGCGAGGTCTAATTTATCTGGTATCTTTATTTCACGTAAATCCAGGTCTGATCGTGACGAATCTGCGGACGAAACATCTGGAGACGGAAACTATCGCCAGTTAACCTGATCACCAGTTAAACTGGAACACCGGCATCACCTATAGCTAACTTTACCTCGGCACACAGACTGCCCTACCAACACTGCACACATTTAAAAGTAAGGACTTCCAGATTTCGATATTCAGTTACAGTAGGCTATCATCAACAGAATCCTGAGCGAATGCAAATATGCATAATTAAGCATAAAATTACTTACCGTTCACCAAAATGCTTCGGCTGTGCTTCGGCTGCTCACTATGTGCTCGCTCTGGCCTTAAATATGGCCGCTCGCGCATGCGCGAAAGAGAAACTGTGGGCCGTTTCCACATCAAATTGTATTTTACATTAGCAGAACTTAAAATCAAATTGTATCACGATAAACTGAAATTTTTAAACTCTGACAAGATGATAGTAGTGTATTGAATCAAAAGGCATTATTTCTATGTCATCCAAGCTCAATAAAATAACATTTACAAGTAAAAAGTCTAACTGTATTACAGAACTTGATTTTTTATTTCACAATATATTTATTTAAGTTATGACCAAAGGTCCACGGAATTACTTTTTAGAGTGAACCCCAGTGAGACCACCTGGTTCTAAAAGAAAGAGGTGCCAGGTCTGCCCTAGCAATAAGGACAGAAAGACAAACATGTTGTGCTTCACCTGCAAAAATATCTCTGCAAAGAACACATTAAAAGTGTCACCTTTTGTCACACATGCATCTAAAAATAGACAAATGCATATGTATGTTCTTGCACAGAGTTTTTATGGAACTAGTGCTTGATTTCCGTTGGTTTGGTTTGCTTGACCTTGCAAATCTACATTTTGTATTATTACTAGTTCTGCTTTTCATTTTGTATTTGAATTGAGGTTCTGTTTTTGAAAAGAAAGTCTTGTTTTTTTGGGGGGGGGTTTCTTGAAGTAATATGGGTTGAAATTGACCATAACACCATAGATGTTACTATAGTTAATAATATAAAAATGAAATAAAAAAGTTTTCTTTGAACATTTGAGATATGTTCTAATACCCCTCTGTAATAGTCAGGTAACATAATAACCTTTTATTATTTATATAATTCTCTTGAGGTTCATTTGACAATTGTTTTAATATTGTAAACGAGGGGTATGCTGTCAAAAGAAAGGCCACAAAATAAAAAATAAAACCAATCTTTTCATGGATAAAGAAGCCTAACAAGGTGGCTGATTTAAGACGAGGGGTCAAAACCGACCCGTTAACATAAGAACTAGTCACAGAAAGTAAAGAGGAAGGCTAATGTTATCGGTTACTCCTGCGAGATCAACAAAAACGGGAACCGAGGAGCCGAGACTGTCGCGGTGGAACTTTTCTCGGCTGCACCTCGCGTCGGGTCCCCGTTGACGTCATACAGCATCACCCACCCACCCATCCATCCATCCATCCATCCATCCATCCAATCACCTGACGCACAGGTGCGAGGCTCCGCTGTGGAGGCACGCGCACACAGCCCAAATGAAATCAGGCGCAGCTGCTATTCAGCAAGATGTCTTCAGGAGGCGTCACATATGTAAACACTGAAGCCTGAATGATTCTGCCACGACTGTTCAGTGTTTAAAACCAAAATATGTTAATGAAATGGATTTTTAAGGAGTGAAATAGAGGTATGAAGACCAATAACAGGTTTATTAATACTTCTACACTGTTAAAATGAGTTTTTAGAGCAGTTTTAATTGTAATTTATGGAACAACTTACAGCTATTTTACGCATTTTCCCAATTTTGGTGAACTGTATATACTATCTAGTATAAATCACAGGAAAACATTCATTCTTGTATGCTGGACCAAAAAATTACATGATTTTCTACAGTATTTAAATCAGCAAAATTATTGTTATTTTACACTAATTGAATAATTGATTACTGAAATGAATGCCCCCTATTTGCTTACAGATAATAATTTGTAAGTTCACAGAAAAAACTGATTTTCAAAAAGCAAAAATGATAAATAACGTCCACATCAAAATCTGTATTTTTTACACTGTTCTGATTCTGTAAAAGTACAATATTTCTATTGTATTTAAATCAGCAGAAATATTGTTATTTTACAGCTATTTGTCCTTATTTGAAAGAAAAATTGTTTGTATTAGACAATAGAGACAGATGGTCCCTATTTTCTTAAAGTTCAGACAGAACTTGTAAAATCATAGATAAAAGAAATAATTTGCATGTTAACCCTAAACAAAAATATTCTTAAACATTATTTTAGAGGTTTTATTTGAAAAATATATTCATATTCAGGATTTTTAAAATAGAGCTGTTCTTTTACAGATTTTCACCATATTGTTTAATTACTGATTATATCTAGTAAAGTCATAGGAAAAAAAGCATTTATACACACGTTGACTGTAAAATAATTTAAAAAACCTATAAAAACTGTATATAATGTCCACAGTCTTTAATAGTGTGTGACCATAAAATTGTACTGTTTTACTGTATTTAAATTAGCTGCAGTTTCACCACGTTTTAACATGTTTTTTGTGGTACCCTGACAGTCAGATTGACACCATTTTTTAGAATGTAAATCAACATGCCACAGTTATTTCAGTGTTGAAAAAGATTTTATTTCAAGGATACCATTAGATTCCAAGGAAATATTTCATTTGTAAGGAATAAAATAGAGATATGAAGACTTGAATGATGTGACTTTGCTAATTTTAAAGTTATGTGTCATCTTTTAGTGTATTTTATTGTTGTGAAGCACTTTGGGCTTTTTTAGTTGTGAATGTGCTATATAAATAAAGTTGACATTGACATTGAAGTCTGACTGATGACTAGGCACTGCCATTAACATGTCCTGGATTTAAAAAAAAAAAAAGAAGTGTACTGAATCTAAAACAGGTTACTTTACACAACTTAAGGTTACTTGCGGGAGTAAGACACAGGCCCATGTTTGCAGTAGGATTCATCAGGAGGGTCTTGGTTCATCTGTGCACGACTAACTGACCAACTGGAAGGCTGGATAACCCTGGAGCCTTTCTTTTTGTGTGCACTGCTGTGTTCCTTGAGCCAAATCTCATATAATCTCTCAGCAAGGATGGGTAAAATGATGTAAGGACCAACTGTTTGTTTGCTCTACACAGACTTGTTGCACCTGGGGTGACAACGACAATTTTTCCCCCCCATTACACAAGAAATCATTACCACCAGTTATTAAGCCTGTGCCAGTTTACCTCATGCATCAGTGCTGTGACAACTCATTTTATAATTTTGAAGTCAGCACTGAATTATGAAACAAACCTATGTATACTTAGCACATACAATTCAAGCTTTCTAATTCCTAGCAAATATGGTTCATGCATAAGGAACTGATTATCAGGAATTCTTCATTCTAATGAGAAAAGCAAACGTTCCATCCAAATGCAGCATTTCTTTACGTGTCAAAGGATATTAGCAGTGACAGGCAGATAGAAGATGTCTCTCTCAGTGTTGATGATAACATCCTGGGAGATATACGTCTTCGGCTCCACTTCTCCTGTTTGGGCTGCACACATGGCAAACAGCTGAACCTGCAGTTCAACCTGCAAACCTGCAGCCACCTAGACAGACAATACATCGTATATGTATTTGGAGCCCTGGAGGAAATTGAAATTCTGCATTTTCCAAGGATGATGACATTATCTCGCTTTTGTCACGACCAAAACATGGAAAGCAACATGTTAGCAACTAAGGGGAGAAATGAAAACTAATTCTCTATGGTAAAATAAATATCTCAAAAATCTCAACATTTATACAGTAAAAATGACAAAACTTAACCCGGAAAAAAAGCTAATTGAAATACGAACAGAACCTTTTAATTACAACACTTTTTACACCATACATCCAGATGGAAACTTACAGGCCCAGGTTTGTAGATGACCCGGAGGCCAGTATTAGGAGAAGGCTGTTTTACATGGAACCTGCAGAGACGGATTGAAATAAACCACAAATAGTTACAGGTCAAAGCTTTCCCTTTGGAGCTGAAGGTGACCCATAAAGTGCCTCCACCTATCCACAGTCCTCATTTCTTTCTGACACACTAAAAGACGCTTCAAACAAGCTGTAAGGCTGCTACTAAACTAAAAGCTGTTTTCATTATTTCTGGGCTCTGAAGTCTAAATTTGATTGTGCGTTTCATATCCATCTATTGTCTGGAACTGTACCTGCACGTGTCAACGCCCACATTCTTCATCACCACAGTAATAGTTGAAGTCGTGCCCTCCTGCAGTGTACCAAAGTCGACACTCTCTGGGAGAAGCTGGAAGCCCCTCACTATGGTACTGGGATTAGCAAGAGAAATTGTTCGACATTTCCTCCTCACTGGTTCTTCTACTGTCAAAAACTGGAACATAGGATGCAGACAGTAATGTGTACAGTGTAGGTGAAATACAATGGCATGCATCCAGTGACAGAAATACAGTGTGAAGTCCACATAAAATACAGGGATTTTCATGAACCTTTTGTTCAATACATGATTACAGAATATCAAGGACAAAAAAGATCTTGTCGCTGATGATGCACAAGCAGTGACACATTAAAGGAAAACAACAACATTCATGTGTTTTAGTATGGTTTTGGGCCACCATGTGGTGCCAGAATAGCTTCAATTATCTATGGCATTGATTCTGCATGTTGGTGAGACTCAACTGGAGGGTTAAAGCAGAATTCTTTTGAAAGATTTTCCCCCATTTGGTGTTTTGATGATGATGGCTAAACACAACCTAACTCATTAAACCTTATAGTTACCCCTTGTGCTCTATGGATGTAGAAGTGACCCCTCCCTTCAGGATACAAATCTTTCATTTTGGGATCAAGGCAATAAATCAGAACAAGTTTGGGAAGGCAACTGGAGCTATCAGCAAAATTCTCCCCACAGTATAGCGAGGTGCCAGATCCCCTCCTCTGCAGGGGTCCTCGGTTCAAGTATTTCTCTAATTTGTCACCCATCTGCATGCACATAAGTCACTGGATTTAAATGCCTCGACTGCATATAATATCCTCTACAGGTCAACTTAGGATACTTCTTACTTTTTGCAAATACAGGAACATATCAACAGAATGGAGAACAATGTTCTACAGCAAATGTAAATACTATTTCACCCCATAATGTTTCTCGTACTTAATAATGTACATGCAAAGTACATATAGGTGTTTCAAAGTGTGTTACTGCTACAAACGTCCTTTAATTGATAAATTATTTTAAATGCAACAATTTTACATTTTTTTGTAAATATCCGTGTATGTTTGTGTACCTGCTGATTTGGTATGCTGTAGGGTTTGGAGCTGAGGATGGAGGTAGGTAGTCGGACTTCAGACTGCCTGGGCTTTCCAGTCACATCCACTTGAACCGATTTACATTGTTTGGATGAATCCCTCAGACTGCTTTCACCTGGGCATGAATGCATAAGCACACACAAATACATGGTAGTTCATTCATTTACATGCAATTTTTAGTTCTGAGTTCGTCTTTGTACACTCCATTCTGTTTGTCTTTGCTAAGTGCTATTAAAAATTGGATAGGTATTAAGTATTTTCCCTCCTGATGATGCTTTAAATAAGTCAGACTTTGTCCTCAAAATGTCCCTGCAATATCCGGTGGAGCTACTGATTGATTTTGCTGTTTAATGCTTCCTGCTAAAATCAAAACAGTGGTATGAGGTCAAGTCTTGATACATCATTGGGGACAGTGGAGGACAATGACATTGGGATTAATTTTAATATCAAAGAACACAAAAAGGGGTGGAACAAACCAGCAGTCTGAGGTGTGGGCTTGGTGGGTCTCTTTTCAGGCGTCCTGCCACTTCCTGCTGGATGACTAAGAGTAAAACATGAGTTAAGTGTTGTCACATCGCAAAAAGTGAAAGATGATGATAGTTTTGTCCTTCATATCAATAACATTCAGTGCAAAATCAAACAGAAAGAAAATGTTCATAATATCATTTCATTAGTACCTTGTTGACTGAGAGGGTGTTGGGTTTAATGGTCGTGGGGCTGCAGTGAAAAACACAAATATAATTTACTAAACAGTTTGCATGCTATTTAATTTACCATAAATGTCTACAGCTGCTTTATACATTTTAGTTTTACATAATATTCAGTTCAAGTGTGACAGTGTCTGTGTCCAGATTCCCATCACACAGGACACCCTTTAAAATGAGTTTCATTTTAGTAGCCCTTAGTAAATACTGGCAGTATAATAACTTACTGCTGTCTTGTGGAGCATCTTTCAGGAAGGTGGCAGCACTGTCTGACTTGGGGACCGATGGGAGATCCATTGATAGCCTCCTCATGTCAGGTATTTGGGGCTCTAGCAGACCCTGGAAAAACAGGCCAACAGTGCTGTGTCTGCATTCAAATAAACTGAGCCACATAAATTTAATAAGACACATCTGAAAATACTGTGCAGCACACTCACATACCTTAAATAATGAAATGTTTTCTGGGTGGAAAAAAGGAACAATGCTCTTCTTCCTCAGAGCCTCTCTATGTCTCCTTTCCTCACTGATTTCTTGTCTAACATGCAAGCAGAGAAAATTACTGACAAGTGGATGGCTTCCAATGTGAAATCAATGCACCTTTAGCAATGGAAGCACCATCATTTACCACTTTCATCCATATCAAACTTCCACCTTTCTGTTAGTAGCACTGCAGTAGTTGCAGCAGATACTCTAGTTTTGTTCCACATAATTCCGTTTAAAGGAAAAGTGCAACATCCAAACAGAAAGCCATTTCTCCAATCATTACGCACCAATGTGACATATATATTCATTATGTTTACCTGTGTTGTGCAAGTCTTTCAGTCCATTTTGAATCTTTTCGATTACCAGTGCTACAAATGAGAGGAAAGTTTAACATAAGAGTATTACAGTTTAAGACTTACTTAAATATCCGGAAATGTCATACATACCGTTTTATATCCTCCAAACTGTTAGTATCTGTTGTGGCCGTGTCTTCCAAAACAGCTGATTTCCCAGCTGGGGCTCCGACTCCTTGGCTGTACAGACTGGCTACGTCCACTGTGAAGACACACAGAGGAAATTAGACTTGGTGCACATTCCCCAAAGTGTTCTGACCCCTAAGACAATAAACCAAAACTAAATCCCACATATTACCTAATTAACAAAGAAATATTTAATTTAAAGCCCACAGTACCTCTGTCATTTTCTCTTCAATAAATGAAGCAATTCCTTTTATGTTTTGAGTATTTAATACATGCTTTAGAAACAATGAGTTTCAGAGTCTCTTACCCACCTGAAAGCCTCTTATCAGTGGATTGACTTGCATTGTCTTCCTCTGTAAAAGACTATATAGTACATTTAAAATAACTTTTCTTGTGCATTATACTCTCTAAATATTATGTGTAGTTTACTTTGAAAGAAGTCAATTTTCAGTGGAGATTAAGATTCTACACAATCTTTTATACTCAACAACAGTCACAGCAAAGTCAACTCTAACTGTCCTTTTATGAAATATATTCCAGTTATGAAATATATTGTATATATTAGTGTGTGTTTACCAGAATCCGACTGAGCAGATCACTGGCCTGAGCGCTCTCTTCCTCACTTCGAGGATCTTTAATCTTCACCTCCTCTGATCGCTGTTCTCTTTCCATTAAACTCTCTATGTATTCCTGCAGGCAAAGTCAAATTCAGCTCAACCTTTGTCACCTCCAAAGGACACAGTTTCAGTTATTAAAATAGAATCATTCACAGAACATTTTCTTAACAACAACATGAAGGTGCTCCTGCATCATTTAATATACTTATTGTAGTAAAACTATCAACACAGCAAAAAATAAATAAATAAAATAACATACCAGTGAAACCAACAACAAAAATAGTTAAGGTAAAATATCACATTGTTACCAGTTTTGAAACAAAAAATGATGGATAAGTTTTACCCTGAGTCGTGAGTCTATGGTGTGTTTGAGTGGAGTGGTGAATGGTCGGTGCTGTTGTATTTCCCTCATCTCCAGGACCTTGGGGCAGTTCCTGACAGGTTGATGCTGTGCAGCAGAACCACCAGAACTCTCTCTAAGAGTCAGACCTCGACCTAAGTCAGTACCAAAAGGAGGACATGGACTCTTCTTCTGAAATAGAGAAAAACACAAAAGTAGGAAAATATCAATGTGTTGACTCTGCATTTGCTGATTGCTGCTGCATACATGTACAGTCCGTATAGGAATACCTGTACCTCTGCTAGAGGTCCAACAGATCATAATTCACATGGTCCTTCTCAGATCATGGCTTTGAGTCTCAAGTAAGTTAAAAAAAGAAGACAGGTACTGACTGTTAGTGTAAACTGCTTTTAAGGATCCAATGTTCATGCAAACATCACTGCAACATCTGCATCTAGATTTAGGAAATTATTTTTTGCCGAGGTGAAAGTATGTTTTCAATGCTATTTGTCGTCTGTTTTTCAGAATTATGTAAAGACTACCAGGGGTGGATCGTGACCACTTTGTTAAATTGTGGGACAGGGCACAAGACTTGATAGAGAAATGCAACAGTGGCAGTAATGCTGCATTTTAGTCTAGATCACTAAACTTTGTAATTACCCGCGGACCCCATGTGTGCTGAACTGTGTGTGTGGATTCATATGGATCACGGATCAACTACGGACCGTTACACCACTATTCTTTCCACAGGGGAAGTCATGCCAGCTGCGGTTTGTGAGGCTGGGAGGGGTGATGTTAGGGTTCTGTTTGCCGAGCAGCCACTGGGACCACACGCTCTGGTGGATGGGCTTTAGGATAGTGATGCCAAACTCATCTGGAGCAGCCAAAGACACAAACACATCTATAAATTTCACATCATCATCTGTAGAACAAGATCATTTTCCCTATTCCTCTTGAAAGGTAACAGAATGATACAAGTAAAGTCAGCATTAAACAGGGAATTATTTAATGCAACACATCAGGCAAATATAGCTAAATAACAGGATAAAACAACTCTTTTCAAATTATCCCCTCTTAAATAGTATGTTGTGAATATTAGGTTTCTTGATTTGTAAGATATTGAACAGAGCACCTTGTGTATCTGGCAGCGGTTCCTTCAGCAGTGCTATGGTATGGTCAGAGTGTACCTGATGGAGTAGTTCCTCTACAGTGCAAGAGCTCAGCAGTTCAGTGCCTGAACCATCTTCATGCACCAGAAATAGCCTGGAAGACATGATATGTTTTCAGACATTAAGCAGCCAATCACCCACTCCACAAAAGGAGTATAACGCTCCTGATTCGTCATTCTCTTGTTGATATTGTTGGTTTTTAAGCTACTGCAACTATCCATATTCTTGTGACAAAATAAAAAAGGTTCCAAGTTTAATTTCAAATTAGATAAATTGTACATATGTATGGAAGCCTACCTAGGACAATGTTCTCTATGTTTCTCGTGAAGCCTGGCCATTTCTCTGTCTTCCTCCTCCTCCAGCTCTTCCTCATCATGTTTGAGTGTGCTCGGAGCAGGACTGGAGATTACCACTGCTATCTGCCCATCTTCCATCACCTGCAACACAGTTTGTCATTGTTTCCAACACTGTACATTGTACAACACTCTTTATTGGATGTATGTTGTGTCTAAAGCATAATGTTTTTACAGCTTCACTGAGACTTTGAGAATATGACACACTGAGTCTTATATCTAAATTCTCTGTGAGAGTGAGATATCTCCCATTCTCTTCAGTATCACAGAAACTGACCTGGAAGTGGTTCCCATCAGGTTCTGTAAGGTCACAGGCCACCTTGTCTGTGTGACTCATAGTGTAAGTTCCTGGTTGGTTGGTGGGGGGGCAACCCTTTGGACTGGGAGTTACAACTGGGTCAGAGGAGTACAGGCATTTTCCATCACGTTGGATCTGTAGCAGCCCAACACTAGATGGGAAGACCTTGGCCACAAATTCACACACAATTAAAACTGGATATCTACTAATATTTAGGATTCAGCAGGCAGAAGTTTATGAACAATCTTATTCAGATCTGAAAGTCACTATTTTTAAGATTTAAGTTTGATTATGGTGCCATCTGCTGGTCACACCAACAATGAGCAGAATGAGCCTCCAACAGACATGTCCCATTTTTCTTCTAACAAAATGTAACTTGAAAGATGCTATTACACACAAAAAATGTCAAATAATAATTTTAAGATTGTGATAAATGCTGTAAAGCACACACCTGATACTCTCCTTGGTTGGTCCCAGTGATGACAGTTCCATCTGCTAAAAAGATGTGAGCTGTGTGACGCTCTGGGTACATCACTACTGTGGCGCAGCCCTCCTTCTCCACCAACACCACCCGCTCTTTGGTAGGCATATCCTCCTTCTCAGTCTCACATTCACTCATCAGACTGTTTTCAGTCACAGTCTTCTCAGTAAACATGCTCCGCTTACCATTCTTAGCAGTACTACTTCCAGCATACTCCCTGTAATCACACATTTGTACAATCTCACTCAATTTTGCACAAGTATGTACAGTCTCCGGGATGTTGGTGATCCTGGTTCCGTCTGCATGTTCTACAATTAGAGAGCCATCTGGGTTCTGGACAGACACCATCAGATCCTCCCGGGTTAGCATCACCTGACACGACAACAGATGCCAATTTAGCAAGGAAATGCATAAAGTGATTTCACTGAATCATTTTTCAGACTGTCACATACCAAGAACATAAATATGTTTTTGCATGAATCTTTTAGGTATCAACCTTTAACTTTTACAATAACTGTAGTTTTCATAAGCTACGTTATTCGGTAATCCTGACCTGATGGGTGAAAGGGTCTGTAGCCTTAAAGCTGAGAAGAGAGGTGGTGGGTATTTGTTTGTGGGTGGTCCCAACAGTACAGATGCACTCTCCTGATGGAGCTGTAGTTAACCAACATCCTCTCTGAGCCTCAGCCTCCTTCTCTGAGTTCTGTTCTGTACAGACAAAACATACAGAGGCAGGAGGACAAAGTGTCACTGAAAGTGATACTTAATTATCCTCCTGCCAAGTGCCCCATGTTTTATATTCTGTGGTAGTTCAGTCTAACCTTTCTCCTTGTCCTCAGCTTCTTGATGAGAGTTTTCATCCTGAACCTCGGAGTCTGAAACCCACACTGGACCAGAGTCTTGGCTGAAACTGACTGAACCATCTGCAAACAGCACCTGCAATACATAGATGGAGAGAATGAATATTGTGTCTACGAGGCGATACTGTTAAATTTTTAGGTAGAAATCTTTGATGTAGGAGCTCAGCCTCTGCATGTACCTCTGTAGATCCATCTCTCATGGAACGGATCACGGTTCCCTGGCTGGTGATAATACGGGACAGTTCTTTGGAGAGAGATATGTCCTGAAGATGCCTCACCTCTCCTCTACTATAGAGAGGATAACTCTGTCTCACCAAAATACCATTCTCTTCCGGTGGTATTCCTGGACAAAGAAATCCACAAAAACTATGTATTCAATATTTCAGAACAAATATACAGTATGTGTAAAACATGAATGGGGATGTATGAGTTATGGAATGATATGCACCCTATTTAAATTTAAATGTAAACGTGTAAGTTGGTAAATTTGCACACAGGAGATGTGTACAATTAGTGTCTAGGAGGCCATGTGGCAGTTTATGAGTCTGTCTTGCCTTTCTGATATTCCAAGGACAGAATTTCATGATTACAGCTTTGTGAGTAGATTGTTTTTCTCACTTCAAAGCACACATGTAGTTCTGTTAAAATTACACGCGATGATAAACACACCTGTCTATGAATGTGTATGCAGTGTGTGATTTGCTATTTTTTTAACAAAAGGGACAGTCTAATGGGAGTCCCTCCTTGCTCCCACATAACCAACCAACACACACTTACATGTAAATGGGGGATAGCAGCTTCATTTTTCTTTACAAAGGGAATGGCATCCCTTTTTGATCACCTGCTGTGTGTATGAATTGCAAATTCCCAAGAAAGTCCATCACTGACCTTTGGCGTCTTCTCGCAGAAATTGCAGCACTAGGCCATTAGGAACAGACATGCTTAGACTGTTGAAAAGACTTGATGGCAATGCTGGCTGGCCTTCACACCCCTTAGACGTACAGTACATACTGTTATTTGAGGGTAACAATATTTTTTCCAAGATTCTCTGTGTGTGAATATGTATATTTTTGCATATGTATATGTGCATGTGAAACCTTGGACTCTGGAGGTCTGATCTGGCTGGACGGGGTTTCTGATGTGGACGTAAGTGACTCCAGGTCTGTTCCCTTGGAGTGACGGTTGGAGGAGGAGGCAGGGATGGGGTCAAAAACAGAGGTCTCTGGAATTCCCCCTTTTGTTTCCTGGGAACTCACTGCAACATAACCAAAGAGAAACATTTTCAATGCTACCTCTTGTGTGAAGACAAGTTGAATTTATTTACTCCAAACTGAAATTTTTACAAGTCAATAAAATTTAAATATGTAAGTAACTGAAGGTAAAAATGTTATGTGTTGTATAACACCTGCGTGTTCTCCTGTGGGGCCGTAGAAACTGTACGAGAGGTGGATTCTATTATCAAGCAATGCTGAGAAGGAGCCCTGCTTTACTCTTTTCATTTCCACAGGCTCCAACACTGAAACAGACATGCACAGAAACACACACACACACACGATTCATTCAGCAGTGACATCCACTAAATAGCTTTTATTTTCCAAGGATGGATAAAAGAATTCTAAAATTACAAAAGAGGCACTCAGCTAAGTCAGGGTGCTGCTTAGTAGCTTTCCTGCTTCTTTACCTTTACAATCCTCTTTTGGATCTGCATTTTTTTTGTCTTGAGGCTGAGGAGGAGGCTTTGCAGGATCACCAACAATTTGGTTGATGTGCGTGTAGAAGTGATGTCCATCCTTTTTCACATCTACTACCATGTGGCTGGAACCTGGAGTAAAGCATCACATAATGCATGTGTACAATGTGTAAGCGAGGGATCTCTGAGTTTTGCTGTATTTTTCCTTGATTCATAGTATCATTTTTGTAGCAATGGGGCACAGCAAAGGAATGCAATGCGTCTGTAGTAACTTTCTTTCTTGAACAAACGTGGCAGCCGGAGGGAGACACACACTGTGGGAACTGTTTAGCTATTCAGAACAGATTTACTTGTAATCTAGTTTTCCACACTGATCTCATATTGGATGGGCAAGCTCATTGCTGGCATGTTTTTTTGAATGTTTATTTTTCAAATATACTTAGATGAGAACAAGTTCATTGTTCATTAAAATCCCATACAGACATTTTCTTTCCCAACCTCAGAGTTGTCTCTATACCTTCAACAAAGCTGACATTCTCAACAGTGATTTGTCCTCCATCTGATGGGAAAAGATACTGGAGACAGCCTGACACGTGGATCAACTTTCCGTCCATGCTATAGCCTGTGAAACTCTACACATCACACACACATGCATGAAGACACATTTCTAAGTTAACAACATTGATTGACTGCTATCTGTGTCCTGCTATTTATTTTCAAATGAAAATATAAGCTGTTAATGGTTTTTGAGTATGTGCCCTCACATTGGAAGGTTCCTCTGTCTGGTGCAGATCTTTGTTTTCATCCACAGGTGGTGCATTCGCAGTAAAGGACTTGGTGGGAGTCTTGGCCGAGCTGCCTGCTGTCTGTGGTCGGCTCTTCTTGCCAGCGGATGAAATTTTACTTTTCTTTTTGTCCTCCTGCTTCTCCTTTTGCTGCTTAGCTTTTGCTGTATTGTCTTCTTTTGACTTTTTGGTTGTGTCTTGTTCCTTTAGCCGCTCCTTCTCTAACAACCAGGCCTGTAACATCATACACACAGTAAAATAAAATTTAGTTAAAGTATTGGGGACTATAAAGTAGGTCTCATGTTTTGGAGAGTTTGGATCAGGTCAATCTGAATCAGCCCTATTTTTTTTGCAGATAAATAAATCCAAACTCTACTTTAGGGAAAAAATAATTACTGGCAATAGGCAGTTGGAACTGGTCCAAACTGGTGTACTGGCCAAGTATTTCATTGTAAGTGATCAGTGATGTCTCTACCACCTTGTTAAAAAATATCTGAAGATTGACGCATGAGTCTGACAGACATCCTACCACACCTGTTGGTATTAAATTTGATGTGATAACTCAAAGTTGGACACAAGTGAAAGAGATTTATGAATTCCACTTCTAATTAATGTGTGTGTTCGTGTGTTAGCTGGCACTAACTTTAAGGGAGTCTTTTCTGATGACTGGTCCCAAAGTTTCCTCCTCCTCTACAGTAGGAGAAACAAAAGCAAAGCATGTATTTACACAGTGATAAATACAGTTACGCTGCCAGAACTCTATAATAACAACTATGGAGCAGTACCTTTTGGAGGATCAACAGGGCTGTGGTTCTTGATTTGCATTGCTTCTCTCTTTAACTCCTCCTCTGTGGTCCAGTTTGAAATGGTATCGGCCACATGTTCAAGATATTTTCTGTGAATAAAATACAGTTTAACTTATACATTATTTAGTTATTTAATTAGGAGTTAGACTCATCTTCGTACTTCTATGTGGCATCACTGAGAGGGTTCATGTATTGTTGATGATTTACCAGTTGTACTATGATGAACAACCTACTCAGTACAACAGAAATCCATTGTAGTTCTCACACAGAAAACTGCTACTACTATTACTATTCATTCTGTGACAAGGAAGCACTTGAAAATTAGAGCTTAAATTCTCACCTGAACTTGACATCAGTATGAAGGGCAACATTCCAGAACTCTTTTGATTGACGCTGAGGACTCATGGGATTGTGGCAAAAAATGTACAAGATGCTCTTGTGGCTTCCTCTGAAGGTATCCAAGCAGCGATATTCCTCTGAGGCTGACTGAAGTACCTACAAATAACAGATAAATAAAATATCAAAATCATTTTTTGGGGGAAAAGAACATGTCTGGCTTGAAGCATATAAAAAACAGCGAAGTATGCCTTTTGACTTCTTATATTGCTGCACAGTATAATATTAGGTTAGTGTTGCTGGTGCTATAATCAAGTCATGCACTGATAAATTTCACAAAAAAAGCTGAGTCTTTACTGTAAAGAAGTATGCAATACAGTTAATCTGGTATCTATGGCTGTGGGTTAACATAAATTATATGATATCAAGATTACACTAATGTATATTACATAACACAATTAACATATTTAACAATATATTTTAACTCACCTGTGGGAAGATGATGGCATCATGATGTTCAGCATAATGCCAGTCAAACAGAGATCTCAGCCTACAACTCTGGATGTCAGATAATTTCAGCTGACTGCACACTCTTCCACTGAAATGCTGGGGGAAAAAAATGCAACATTGTTGGCAAAAAAAAAATCAAATAAATGCTTTTTATGTTTTCATGAAAATGCACAAAAAAATTCACGTAGCTACATCAACATAAGCATATAAACAATACCTCTGTGTTATCAGGGTGTTCAGTAGGAAATGTTGGACCTAGAGGGGAAATAAATAGAGGGATGCAGTTACATAATAACACTGTCATACATACAGTTGAAAAATGTCACAGTAGTTTTTATAGTTAGAGGAAAATTAATGGGTGTAAACCTGTGTCATATAATCACAATAAATCAATTAACAAGTGGAGTTAGAGACCTTTATTCTGCAGATTATGAAGCTGATGTTTTGCATACGATGTTGGGTTGTCCCAGGGAATTATTGAGGTCTGCTGCTGTGCTGGTTCCAGCGTTCCCAGTGGTCGAGCAGCATTCACTAACACACCCTGCTGATCCAGTCTGGTCAGTGGCATAGTCTCAAACACACTCTGATGACACAAACGCTCCACCTCCGGCCACGACACAGTGTCTACAGGGTATCATTACATCACACTGTCAATTGGAAGTAAATGAATCAAGAGCTTTTTCATAAGAAATCCAAAACTGACAAACATCTCACGACTAGTAAGTATTTAGATTGATGCTGTTGAAACTACTCAACAGTTGACAGGTTCTGACCATCTGTGCAGTAGTGTTGTAGCTGTTGCCTGATCGCCATCCAACAGGAGTTGCTTTTCCTCTGCTGAGCTACCGACTGAATCAGCTCCCACACTGGAGTCATCTTCATCATGGACAACTCCACCTTTGCTGGATCGAAACCCTGAACCTCCTAAGAGGATCACATGATGTACACAAACACATGGCAGATATCACTCAACCAAACCGGCAACTCCTTGGTCTTGCATGCAAATTTAATTTCTCCAATACAAAAGTCAATTTCATGTCACTGTTAACATTTTTTAAGAGCTACTTACTTTGATGTCCCTTAAGCGTAGAGCCCTCTCATCATGGTGTCTGATGACCAGAGGCTGCTCAGACTTCTTCTGAGTCTTCCTTGCTCCAAACTTCTCCACTAGCCTCTAACAGAAGAAGATAAAAAACATGGAGACAAACTAACAAATTCCATACTGTGAGTAAAACGGAAAATTCTGGAGTCATAAGAGAGGCTCTTAACGATGATTAGAATTACAGTATATAAATACTGCATTTACACACCTCATGAACCATCAGGGATGCAAATATAGACGGGCTGAAAAAGAGAGAGCTACCCGAAAATGCAATAAAAAACGTGACATTGAAGCATAACCATGTAAGAATGATCTGTGCTAGTATACACTTAAATAAATAAGTTGGGGAGCTAATATTTTACTATTTATCTCATGTATTTAAAGCCCACACACACACACACACACACACACACACACACACACACACACACACACACACACACACACACACACACACACACACACACACACATATATAGAGAGAGAGGGAGAGAGAGAGGAGCAAAATTAAGACAATTAAAGCATTAAAAATCAAAAAACTAACTGAAAATACAATTCTGATATGATAGTTGATTGCTTGGCTTCAGTTATTTAATACAAATTATGACTGTTCTATAACTGAAAGTGGTTTTGTCAGCAGATTCAAAAAGAGGAAACACTGAGTAAAGGGTTGATAATAGTTCTAATCAGCAGCTTAATGACAGTTGTGATAGTTGGAGTAAAAAAAATTGAGACAAAAAAGTTACTGAGAGATTTGATTTAGTAGATGATGACTGAAAATCTTCATCTGAAACACAAGAATTTAAATTAAAATATTTTCATTTTTCATACAATGTTCTCTCAAAAAAACAGCTCATTCAACATTATTAACGCATGAGGTCTAAAGGGACAATTCCAGTTTATTTTAACCTGTTAAAGTCAAGTTTGCTCATGTAAATATATACGGAAATACGTGATTTAGGACACTATAGACTAATGTGTACTAAGTAGCTAATTAGAGGAAAGGAACATATACAATGAAATCTATCAGAGGATACTACAAGTGTTATAAATGTTGCAACTGTAAGTGAACGTTAAGCCATATTTAAGGATATTGCATGCAGAGACATACTTCAGAATCACTATTCCCTATAGGGTGATGGCTGGTTTACTAGCATTTATAATAACTTATAACATCCACAAAATAGTAACACTAATATACGTACTGTATATTGTGCAATAAGCATCGACTACAATTTATTGTGTGTTGCAGTCTCAGCCACTCTCTGCTTTGATTACAGCACCATCTGCTGGACATACACTGCTAGGTATTTGTGGCGCAGGTTCTTTCTTGTGTGTGAAGTTACTGTGGCAGAGTGCAATGAAACAACAGGATTTCTCTTCACAATTCAGTTGAAAACCAAGAAAATGAAGTTAGAATTTACATATACTTATATTTTTTGTGTGCGTAGCTAATGTTTTCCCATATGCAGAACTTAAATTAAATGTAAACCCCACAAAAAAGACACAAAGTTTCATCAGGTACTTAACTAAAATAACTAAGACATAAACAAATCATACTTCAAGAATATGTTCTTTATGGTGGATCGCATTCCTAAGGTTGTATGATAACTTAGTTGCAGGGTAAAACAGAAAATGTCAGTATTATTCCATTAAGGGTCTTATGTTCAGTCATTTTAATTCATGTATTTTTGTTTAGTTAACCAACAAAATGTGTTCAAGTCAAAAAAAAAAAAAAAAAGAAACGAAAGAGGACACTGATTTCCTCCCACATGTTCTGCCTGCTGAAAGAATGAAGTGATTTCACCCTCCCCCACATAAGTCACATCTAAGCCCACCCCACTGCTGCAACAGACTTATTATCGTGACACAGGAGTTTCCAGGGATTGGCTGTGGTGCTTGCAACTGGTCCTGCCTACTAAATGTCACACTGCACTGCTTGAGAAGGTTAAAGCTGCTTTGGCTGGGAATTGAACCCAGAACTCCTGTATGGCAGGCAAAAATTCTACCACTGAACCACCAAAGCTGCATATGATGTAACACCTACCAAATATTTTTTATCTACACTATACACAGTATATGCTAGTGGCATGTGTGTTCTGAAGCATATCCATTCTACCTTCTTGTCTTCTTCATTCTGCACTGTAGTTAGAAGGCTAGATAACAAGTGGCTTCTTTCTTCTTCTGTGTGCAACAGAGGCAGGAAAGTCTGGAGCATGTAGCTAACCTGCTCATGGTCTGACCAAGAACCACTGACAGGTTTGGTCTCTGCGACCATATGAGATGCGGTGTGCAAAGGTTGCTCTGTGGAAATCACCACCTGGAAACACAAATGCATCCACATGGAAAAATGTAGTAAGTCACACACATTTATCTGCAGATTCTAGCTCCCACAAACACAACCCACACTAACAATATACATAGATACCTGTTCCAGCATACAGTGCAGGATCAAGGGCACAGAGCAGGCTTCAGGGGGAACCAGGTCCAGCAGGTTGTTATAGTAACGCATGTCAACATCCAGAGAGAGAGGAGGCAGCTTGGTCTCTGTCCACAAAGAAGGGAGGATAGAAAAGAAGAAAGGTTAAGGAGTCGCTCCATTCTGAGTTTTGAATCCAAAGAGCAAATAAGTCTATGCCAACAAGAGGGAGAACTAGTAATAAAAAGAAAAGGCTAACCTTGGTCTGGTCGGCTCTCCTTCTGAACTGTCTCACTCTTGGTGCATGGGGTTGTGGGAAGAACAGTTGGCAAATCCTAGCACAAGAAACACACAAATTTTAATTTAGTGAAACTATGCACTTATCAAGGCAGTTAATCAGTGGACGAGTTATAAGAAATAGAGGAAAAGGAGCACAACTGGTAATCATTTCATGCACCTAACTAATACTGACAGAGCTGCTATCTCTAGATTAATTCAGCAGGTGCTTCCACTGTTATTACCACTGCAGTCATTGTGAAAGGTTTAATTAGAAGGCCATGAATGGTTTACAAAAACAGCTGTAATCGGCCAGCGTAGCCTGTCGCTATTCTGATAATCAACTAATCATTTAAGTCTTTTTTTTTTAAAAATCCAAGATGCTAAATGTGCTAGTGTCAGTGTTATGAGCTTCCAAAACATCAAAATATTTTGGCTTACATATTCTACTGTTAAAGTACATTAAAAAGCTTTGGGTTTTGAACAGCTGGTATAAAATAATCTTTCAAAATATTGTAGTTTGAACGGTAATCATGGCAGCAACACTGGCTCAGACATCGTGACTCACTAAATGCTACAACAGCCCCAGTGGCCTAATGGATAAGGCACTGGCCTCCTAAGCCAGGGATTGTGGGTTCGAGTCCCATCTGGGGTGTATAGCAGACCTGTAACTAAGCAATTGATGAGCTGAAAGTGCTCTCTGCTATACTAGCATTTTCTTGAAGACATTTGGAGTTGTCAGACTCCTGTCTGGACAACAAAGTACATTTGGAGACATCATGTCAGGCTGTGGGAAATATACAGTCACCCAAGTTACTAAATTCATTACGAAAGTGACCAGCAATTTAATCAAAAATCAGTAACTGAGGTCCGTTCTCGAGGTAAAATAACTGATACATATGCACACTGTACTCCTGTGTGTACCTTTACAGGATGTGAGTCCAACCCAAGAACAGTGGGCATATGGATGAGTTTGACATTGTCCCGGTAGTGCTGATGCTGCCTTCGCCAGTCCAGACTGGCATAGATGAGTTTGGCTACACCACCAAAGATTTGGCTTCCCAACTCCAGCTGGACATAGTGCACCAAAACACAGACAAGGATTTAAACTAAAAATCAGATCACAGGCAATGTGAAACTGATAGCAAAGCAGAAATGTTGATGCAGACAGAATGAGAGCTTGAGAACTTTTAAAAAAATGAACAGCAAAAAGTGATAATGTGCAAAATTCTGTACAAGAAAGATAATAATAAGAATAGATCTATAAACCACATATGTGACCGGGCCTACTCACCACAGCCTGTTTGTGAAAGGGAAGCAGCAGATCTGGAACTGTGTAGCTGAGCTGAACCACATCATGAAGCTTGGAATCTGGTGGACCACTGTCCAGAATTGCTCTCAGACATGACCAGAATGAAGCCACCTTCTTGGCCTTCACAGCCAGTTCTGCGCTGCCACAAACGTTTTCTTCTGGCACATACAGAGGAGATGATGTATTGTAAATAGCAACATACAACAAACATAAAAATTAAAGAAACATGCTCATTTTGAATCCATGTAAAACCTATTCTATAGCTTTGATTTCTTTTTTTACATCTATAAAGGAGTTGTGCCTCAAAGTCATGCTATTCATCAAAGACTCCTTACCTGCACCCGAAACTGAAGACGCTCTCAGACTCTGCTCATTTTCCTCACAGCTATGTTGTTCCTGCTGACCATCAAAACTTTGGAAGTGCTTCGAACACAATTTGATGACATTAGCAACATGTACACCCATGGCATCAAGCAGCCTGATCAGGTGTGGCTGGTAGAATCCCAGTACCAGGACATAGTGTTGAGGGCCACAGTCTGGCTCATCATCTGTACCCGCACACATAAAACACGTAAGTAAATGTATGTCCAACATACACTACTGGTCTGTACACACAGCGTTCAAACAGGTGGTTTACTTGTGATGTAATTTCCACATTTCTGCCCACAAAAATTGACTGTGTGTGATTGTAAAAAAAAAGCATCATACATGAAACCTCCTACAAGACTAATTTCAAGATGGTATTTCTCACACACACAGTAAAACCAACCTAGACTCATCAGGTTGTCATCATAGTTGTTTTAAAACAGTTTGTACCTATACAGACAGGCAGCTCAACTTCACCCCTGCGTTTGAGCTTGGTTTTCTTCTCCTTGGAAGGCTCTTGACGTGAGGGAGCTGCTTTTCCCTTTCCCTTTAAAACAAACCGACAGAAAATTATATGAAAATGAACCCTAAGGAATATTCCTTCAAAATATTTTCTCTGCCAGAGCATGTGGATGAACTACAGTAATCACAACATGCTTTGTTGTTGTGTGAAAACTGTTTCACAGCTGCATTTTTTTGCTGTTGGTGTTTGATGTGATGTGGGTGCAGTGATGGCCACATAGAGCACCTTCAAGTGTTATAATCAAGAAGTCAAGTGTAAAAGGCAGATTGGTCAGCAGTTTTGTAAACAAAGCAGGATTCTGCACAGTTTGGCTCAATAAGGCCATTTAACTCTTAATTTGGAATATCTCTGTGGATTCTTCCCTGGATAATGTTTTTCTTCTTTTGTAAAGATGTCTTGCTGGCGTGCAATAGGCCAGGATTGTTCATGTCTGCTTGGAGGGACAAGTAAAGTCATTCATTCTTTTGATTATGTGAATTTGTGAGAAACTCTTCCATCTGGGAAAACTGCACAGTGAAATGTTTAGGCGTAGAAACATATAAAAACAAAAGACAAAGAAATCAAATAGGCAATGTGATGGCTCAAATTTAAGATAGATTTCCATTAAACCATGACTATTATTACACTGGGTAGTACTTCCTTCAATGAAAAAAAAACGAAGGAAACTAAGCTATTCATGAACAATATTACTATATTATGAAGGAATTATCAACACAAAGATTAATATAAATGAAAAGGAACTTACCTGCTCAGCTTCCCTCCTCTGCTGATCATTGCTTTTGATCTGTAGCAGCTGGAACTTCAGTATTTTTGCCATCAGGTCACAGGGGATCTCCTCTCCTGCATCCAGCAGTACCTTAGCAGGCTCTGTAACCTACCAAAGACACAAGCACACATGCATACACAAAAATAACACAAAGATTACAGCCCACAAACACACTTTATTAAATTGTATTATTTTACTCCCCTGACATATCCAAGCTTACCTCATAGTACATGGGGGTGCCATCAGTTTTCTTTGCTTTGGGATTCCCCACTTCATGAATCTGGAACGAGAACATTTCCATTTGACAAAATACAAGGCATGAGAACTACTATTACTTTGTTCAAACAGTGTATAAGTACTCTGAAATACTGCAGTAATTCAGTCATACATGTTCAAACGCAGAACTAGTTCTGAAGGAGAATAATAAAACCCATGCCCAAGTTGGCAGGATTGATTCCTTTGGTTTTTCAACATATAAACCCTCTAGAAGTCTGAATGTGCATTTTTTAGACTGTCATCTGTAGACTGTAGGCTGAAGGAGCCATGATTGTTTATTTTGCATGTGATGTGTCTTCCAGCATATAAAGTCTTAAAAAGAGCCCATTTTGTTGGTATAGAGTGACAAGTGAAGCAAAAAATGCAAACAATAATAATAAAATCTGACAAACAGATCAATACATGGCAGAAAGCATAAAAATATTGAGATTTTCACTATCACTAGCTCACAATTTCAGAAGTAATTATTGCTAACTTGAGATAATATTTAAGAAATAGGCCTTCTGTACTGTCCTCTTACATCAACATGAATTAGTTAACTAAACAATTAATTCTTGTTGACTTAGAAAATATTCAACTTTTTTCTCAAAAAAAATGTTGGAAGGTTTTTATATATACATAGACATACAGTGGGGTATAGGGATAACAACTTAATAATAGACCAAAGTTCTTTTTATTTCTTATTAATAAATAATAAATGAGACATTCCACTAATTTTTAGTTTGTTTAGCAACATTTATACAATTACAGGAGACAATTAATAATACAAACTTCAATCAAACAAACAAATACCTTTGCAAGGGTGCTGTCCCAGGTTATCAAGCTGAATAGTTTGCATTGTGATTGTTGAACAGCCAAAGTCAGAGCCTGGATCAGCTCCTCCTCCTCGGGACTTCCCCCAACCACTAGAGACACACAGGCCTTCCATGAGTCCTGGGAAGGGCATTAAGAAATGAGGATACAACATATTACAGCAATATGTGCATATCCATCAACATCTCAATAGGTACAGGTTCCTTAATGCCATATCATGCTTCTATATATTCTCATTGCGGTTAATTGACAGGTGGTTTTCAGAGGTGCCTCCAATGGGAGGCCAGGGGGTTAATTCACTGAAACTCTGATGTCCAGCTTCACTGTAAAATATTTGATTTGTTAACTCTCACGTTGACGTACATTTCAGTTCAATTCACTTTTAAGAAATGAAATAACATTAAACTGTCCTAATCCCTAAGAAATTTGTGATGTTGCTCATGAAACAAAATTACATGCCATGAAAATAATAGAAAAGCAAGAAGATAAAGTATGATACATTACTGGAAATATAACTAAGCTAAGTAAGACTAGATTAGGAAAAAAAGGAAGCAAAACTGGCAATAATTGTGAGGTTACACGGTAAAATTGCACGTGAGAGAACGAGAAATATTGCAAAAGAAATTGAAATGCACACACGAAATTTGAATATTGCAGAGGAATACTGAAATACACCAGTTTACATTGAAATACAGTACAAGAAAATTACATATTGCAGGTGAAATTAAAATACTGCTTGTGAAAATGAATTATTACACATGATGCTGAAACTGATAAAATATTAAAACTGACATTGATCTGATTGTTCAGAGTTAAGCATCCGATGTTTCAGCTGTCGCTCCAGCAGAGGGGGCAGGAGCTTTACAATTTGATCATAGAAAAGAAATTTCATTTTTGGTTTTGCTTTATGTATGCCACCCTATCAGACCACCCTTATGAAAAAAATCTGGAGGTGCTCCTAGTGATTTTCGGTGGATTAAACAAACTCTAAAGGTAGAGTATACAGCACGACTTCAACTGAGAGAACTTGCAAATTATACCCCCCAAAAATAAAAAAAAATGCCGCAGTACTTCAGTTTTAAACGCCTCACCTTCAAAATAAAAGCTGAAAGAATTACAGCGGGCCGTTTTATTCATATTTAACGCCAGTTACGCCGATAAATACCGGATAGAGACTGTTTGGCAGTATTTACACTAAAGTAACCTATTCCACGATGCTAAACTTGCCACAAGCAGACTGAAAGTTGAGACTACATTTTAAATCTTACTTATAGTAGTATATTGTGCCTATTGAACACCGTAGCTAATGCTGCGGCACCATGTAAAAGTTAGCTAACTAGCATGTGTGCTCACTAGGAGTTTCACAGTATGTCACAAAACACATTTCATTTCAGTTAAACCAAAGAAAGCTGTCAGTGAGACGACAAACCTCTTCAAACGGCGCTTTGATGAGTCCAGCCTCCCAGTTTTCTTTGCCCGCTCCACGGGTGTTGGACTTTCCAGCGGAGCCCCGTTTAGCTGCTTTTGGTGGCATTTTAACTGTGGTGACTAAAAACATTAAGTACAGAAATTGTTCATACAGTTATGGGGGTAAAGTTGCGATTTACGTTCAAAGTTGTGACTTACAGCGTCGTTGCCTAGTTGTGTTGCTGTGGTAACCGAGGACTCCAGCGTCAAACACCGTCAACAAAGTGACACGTCCGGTGGACTGTCAAAACAAAAGTATGAAGGTCTCCACAACTCGGTGCCAATATGTCTGAAAAAATATATGAAAAAAACAAAACATGAAACTGACACCATAATTAGGTGTGTTGAAAACATTTTTTTCGTTTGTATAGACACATATTTTTCATTTTCCACTAAATGGCAGAATATAAGTCTGGGGGTCCACTTCTGCATCAAATAATCAAAGCTTTACATCCCATAAACAAAAAAAGTGGAATTTGCTTCAAAGAAAATCATAAATTCCGTGTACAACAAAACTTATGTTGATTTGTTGTTAAAACTTTTCTTTCTAATCAGACTATGCCCGCATACGTGTGATTACTGATAATCTTTAACATGGGCGGATCTACTGGGGGGGCATAGGGGGGAAAATGCCCCCTTAACAGAAAGTCTTGCCACCCCTGCTGCCACCCCAATTTGCAGCGACGAATTTGACATTTACGATCGAGGACTCCAATGTCTGACTGCCATGAATGCAACACGAGATGAGGCCAGAGCGACAGCGAGCGGCTGCAGCGCATGCGCAGTAAGAGACCGATTTGTTTTGAAAAAGCGAGGGAGGCAGGAGTCGCGAGAAAAGAAAACACAGGAGAAAGAGGTAGATACTGAGCAACCATCGATATGTCTATCTACTAAGAAATGTAATTATAATGAAAGCACAGTGCTAGTATAGTTGCAGTGCTGATTTTGAGATAATAAAAGTCAGGTTGAAGAACGTTGTTTTGCTAACCATACATGTAATGTTAGCTAGGTCTGACGTTATCTGTGTAAAGTAGGCTACAAAAGCCAAAATTGATTCGCCGTCTGTAAAACACTGAAATCACTTTGAATCTTACAGACATGAAGAGGAAAGGTAGCATTTGCAGTTTTTTCTCGCCAAAGAGAAAGGCGAAAGAAATAGAAAATGAACAACTGAGCAAAGGTGATAGAGAAGACGATGTGGAAGGAGAGAGAGAAAGGCAACAGAAATGTGATGAAATACGAGCCCATGGTGAGCAGAGACAGGAGGAGGTCGGAGAAGCGATGGAGGAGGGAGAGCATCACCAAGATGAGGAGGCAGAAAGATGATATGCAGGGTTCAAACAGTGAAAGGGAAAGGAGAGTTCCTGATCCATCACCAACCATCTCCAGTCCAGCTGCTCCTCATGGGATGGACATTGTTGCTGCATAGTGTACTAAGTTACATATAAATAAGAACAACAAATGACATTAACACACATTTTGTTGTAAGGTGCATTGAAGAGACATTGCTTAGACTTCTTAAATAAAAATATTTGTTTGCTTAAATATGAATAATTGAGGAAGCTTTTGGGAAAATTGTGAATGTGTAATTAGATGGGGACAGTTTGAATATTTTATGTACAATTTGTTTTAGATATATTGGCCAGGTTAAATTCCAAAATTAGAAAAATGAACCTAAAAATCCTCTCCCAGGCTAAAATGCTAGTGTATGTTAACACAGTCTGATGGTAATAATCAATTCTGTTTTTACTAGTTGTTATATTGTATAATTAGTTCAGATGTAATGCAGTTTGAATCTTTCCTTCCCTCCATCTTCTAGATGTATCCAAGTCCAGGTGTGAGGTTCTAGTGCAGCCAATGTCAGACAGTTTCCCTAAGACCCTCCAGGGAGGAGCCGGAAGAAGCTTCCGCAGCGACTGGTACAAATTTCATCCCTGGTTAGAAAACTCACAATCAAAAGATGCCGCTTACTATTTTGCATGTCGGCATTTTTCCCTCCCGGATGCTCCAAAGACTGTTTTCACCTCATTCGAGGGTTATCACAACTGGAAAAAGACTACAATGAAAGACAATGGTTTCTGTTCTCATGCCAGATCTGAAGGACATGTAAATGCAATGTTTGCATGGACAGAGAACAAGAAATTTCAGGATAAAAATACCTTAATGTTTGGACTAATGGATGAGCAAAAAAAGAAGCAGATGGCTGAAAATCAGTACTACATTAGAACATTAGCTGAAATTTTAGTTCTAACAGCCACAGAAAACATAGCACAGCTGGGTCACAGGGAGTCTCTCAACTCCAAAAAAAAGGTGTTTTTCTGTCTATGCTAGACTTGCTGGGTAACCATAACCCCATCATTAAAAAAAGACTTCAACAACGAGCTAAAAATGCAAAATATACCAGTAAAACAATACAGAATGAATTACTTGAGTGCTTGGCTGCAATGGTCAAAGAGGAAATCATCCAGGAAGTTAAAACCAGGAAGCAGTTTTCAGTTACTGTTGATGAAACTAAAGATGTTCAGAAAAAAGAACAAATGTCATTTGTTCTGAGATAGTTATACAACAATGTGGTTCATGAGAGCTTTCTGGAGTTTGATGTGGCTAAACGCCTGGATGCTGCTGCCTTAAGTGACAAGATTATATGCTTCCTTGAGAAGCAGGGGCTGGAGTACAAGGAAAACCTTGTAGACCAGGGCTATGATGGTGCAGCAGTGATGCACATGCAGGTGTTCAAGCAAAAATAAAAGAAGTAGCTAAACATGCCTTCTATGTTCACTGTAGTGCACACTGCTTGAACTTAGTTATAGTAGATGCTGTAAAAAGTGTAGCAGATGCAGGAAACTTCTTCTCATTATTGGAACGACTGTATGTATTCATGTCTGGCTCATATGTATAGAACAAATGGCTGGAAGTGCAGCAGGAGATGTTTGATGGTGCACCAAGGGAGCTCCAACAGCTAAGTGATACGCGTTGGGCCTGTAGGCACATAGCATGTTGCAATGTTCTGGACAGGTGGCCTGCAATAGTACAGTATAGCGTGAGGAGCTGGCATCTGAGAACCATCCACAAAGAGCTGTTGAAGCAAGAGGGATATTGGCTCAGATTGAGCTGAATTTTGCTGGATCTCTTGTTCTGTTCAGAGAGGTCCTGAGTGACTCAGGAAAAATACTGTAATCTGCTGTAAGATTGTACGGTAGCTTGCTGTTAATATGTTGTTCTTAAAAAACACATGAATTTACAGTATTCAGCTGTATTTACAAAGAACGGTATATTACTGTACAAAATATACTGTATTTTTACAGCAGTTTGTTACAGTGTACTGTTTTAATCACATTTAGTTTTTCTAAACGTTACATTAATGTGAACCAGCATCTCCACTGACACTTTTATTAACTAAATGTACCACATTACAGTAACACAACACACTTCAGCTGTTTACATGAAACACAACACAAATATCATTAGCTTAATGCTACGTTAGCTTTAATCAGGCTACGACTGAGCAGCTAGCTCAGTTAGCATTGCTAATTCACATTAAAGCTAATATTTATTGGATGCTAACTCTCTTCTCTGGTCAACACACACACAAATAAACTCCATCGACATCTGGAGTGTATGTACACATTGTATCTGACACTACAGGTGTATATAAAGTGCATTAAAACCATCACCAATAAGAAAATAAACACTTACTTACTGAACTATCAGAGTCCTTTCAGTGTCTGCTGGTAGAATCAGCCGAAGCGCCACGGTGACATCACTTCAATTTAGCTGTGCTAGGAGCTGAGGTCAGGCAGGAATCCTGTGATCAGGTATTGACTACCCACCTGGATGGAAAGCCCCGCCCAGAGCCATTTGATTGACAGCTCAGTCCATCAAGTAAAAGCAAAGGCAAAATAGAAAAGGCAATAACAAACGGAAAAGACAATGACAAATGGAAAAGGCAGTGAAAAAAGGAAAAGACAATGACAAAATGGAAAAATAAAAAGAAAAAATGAGAAAATAGAAAAGCAAAAACAAAATGTACCTTTATATTATTTATTTATTCTTTTATTTATTCCTCTTCATAGTTACTCATTTATTTCCTTATTTTTTTTAACAGATTTATATTTTATTGTGGCACTCTTGTGACTCCATACAATACAACCTCTTAGACTCCTCCCTCACTATCAGTGCAGCCAGATCTGCAGGATATACTGGGAATGGTGATGCTATTTTCCTAGAAAACTGATTGGTCAATAGGTGATAGCAGGATAGGAGTTCAGCATCAGTTACCATGGTGATGCACCCCAGTAAGAAGTAAACCACTGATGTATTCCTGAAAACCCAGAGTTAAACCTCAAATTAACTCTTATCCCAAATCCTGTTTCATAGCACCAGCCTCTGCTGCCTGAATTTATTTTTTCCTTCATATAAATAAAAATATGTATTTCCACAATAAAATGACACAGAAAAGGAACCTTTTCATGCATTAAAAATTCACCAGCAAATGCAGTGTTTGATGCTCAAACATTTCTAGGGGAAAGAACCTATACTCATTGGTACCCCTAAAGTTTAGGAAAGATTAGATTTAATAGAAGTTAGGCTTATGTAAGGTTAGATTTACGTGATTAGTGTCTCATTAGAGTCTCCCGGAAGTGAAAATGATTCAGTCTAATTGCCTGTGTTGTGGCGGAAACAAGACTGTAACTATGTGAGTGCGTGCGTGTGTGTGTGCGTGCGCGTGTGCGTGCGTGTGTGTGCGTGTAGCGGGGGGGAGGGATAGGTGTGGCTGGGAAAAGGGGCGTGGAATAAACCACCGTCAGAGTAATGCAGCTTCCCACCGTGTCTGTGGACTGTCTGACCGTCACTCAGGCTGCGTCCATCCGTCTTGTCAGTCGCTCTTCGCCCGACGGATCTGCTCCTGGACTGCCTCCGGTAGCGGGATGACACCGACATAGTGATAACGGAGCATCACCTCCACGTCTCAGTCTCCTCCTGAAGCGGAGCTCTGCTTGCAGTTTCCTCCCGGCGGAGATATGAGGAATCCACTGGCTGATTTTACGCTGACATTGTGGCTGTTAATAGAGGTGAGCCTGTCTACCATTACCATGCATGTTGTCAGAGGCGTGTGTCTGCTTTGTTTGGAGGACAGTGGTGTCCTCAGAAGGGGCTGTGCTCGGTGTGCCAGCAGGCTGCCTCGGATGGAGCGCCCATACTCGGTTTTGTGTTCACAGCACTCTTCGCCAAATTCAATTCAAAACTAATAGAATTCAACATCTCCTCGCTTAACGCCGGAATTACACACACCGCAGAGGACCAGTGTGGGTCTTTGTGACATGTATGGAGCTTCCTGTTAACTTCGGCATGCAAGTAATCCACCGAGAAACACTCAATATCTGTAGAATCTTAACTTTGGTTGATGCTGCTCCTATCTCGACCGGTGCTGAGAACAAAACCAGAAATATGTGAAGAGGTGATGTGCATGATGAGAGCAGGAGTGGAGAATAATTAGGTGTTTTTGACCACAGAAGCTCAGTACATTGTTTGGTGAGTGCAAACAGAGAAGTAGCTACCTGTGATTCTGTCATCCTTTGTCTCCATAACTCCTCAGTAGGTTACTGGGCCTGTAAAACACACTACAGCCACACAGTAGGCAGCGGTTGTGAACGGTGATGCTCTGTTTTCCTTTGTCTCTATATGTTATCCTTTACACACATCTTTCATACCTTGACATATTTATATTTTTACAGTGACCCTATTTTCCTTGCACTCCTGGTTTCTTCAAATAAATTCTGAGTATAATTTGGGGATTTCAGGATCATTTAGGGAGAATGACAGGATGTACAGAGCTCTGAAGGTAGCACACTGTGGTCTTGATCCCCCTCTTTCTGCCAGTCCAGCCCCGCTGACACTCATGTCTGTTCATGTAATATTAACTCTCATCATTATTATTTTATTTCATTCAGCCGACTAAGTGAACACATCCATTTTGAATATGAGCAGGCTCACAAGAGGGAACCAGGTCCTTAGACTTTGTGCTGGTACTGCTGTGTTCACTTTGAGGAGTGGTCCTGATAACCTTGATGTTCCATTTCCTTTTTAAACAGCTTTGGTAGACAAAAATGTATGTTAAAACCTCTGTAACTGCAGTTAGATACTGGGACATGTCTCGTCAGTGAAACCAGGATACTGTGTGGAATTTAACCTAAGATTCTTCTGTTTAAAGGGTTTAGGTTTAGTTTGGAATCTCATCCCAGACTCTGTCCTGACTCATGATCAGTCTTTGCTGATAATGGTCTTTCAGTTCCACTCTGACTAACATCTGTAATGTTCAAACTAGATGACAGGGAGTTTTTTACTGCTGGAATTTGTGGACCATTTCCAGGCAGGCCAAGCCTTTGAACATGTTCCAACTGTAGGAACCACCCTTGTAGAACCTCTGTTTGGGATAATATCAGGGGAGGGACAGTATTTTTAAGTGACCCACTTTCTGTTTTCTTTTATATGCTAATAGAACTGGAGTTATGTCCATCCATTTGTTCTAGTTTTGGTGCAAAGTCAGAGCAGAGTTTTTCACTGCAATAGAAACAGAAAGGCTCAAAGGGCATGTTAAGGGCTTTACCATGAGTTCCTGCAGCAGAAGCCTGCCTTATATTGTTCTCTGCCAGGGTCATAGTGTCAGACATGGTGATTATACAGTCATAAAAGCTTGTCATGACTTGTGTTTAACCCCCTTCAAGAGCCTTAAATTGTCTCTTTTAGATATCCGAAATTAAGTTTGAACTAATCTCAGTTATATTATAGATATCACAAACTACAATGATCAGTCAAAATTATAATTACATACAGTCCTGGTCACCACTATTGACACCATTTCACTTTTTGCATAGCCTGTACAATATCTCCAGATATAAATGGAAATGTACCAAATTCATGTGATCAGAATTTTTTTATTGGATGTCCAAAGTAATTTAACAAAAAATATTATTTTTTAACTTATATGTTGTTATTTCCAAGAGGAAATAGAAAAAGTTATCTGAACAGTAATAAAGGCACTCATCCTTATATTTGGTCGTACATCCTTTGGCAGCGATGACTACATCCAAACGTTGCTTGTAGTCATCTATAAGCTTCTTGCACTTCTCAGCTGGTGTTTTCTCCCACTCTTCCTTTGCAGTTTGTTGAAGCTCTTGAACCTTTGCAGGATTCCTTGCCCCAATGGCAAATTTTAGCTCATACCGTAGATTTTCGATGGGATTGAGATCAGGACTCATTGCTGGCCTGTTTAAAATAATCATTTTTTTCCTTTTCCACCATTCCTGTGTGCTTTTGGATGTGTTCTTTGGGTCTTTATCTTGCTGGAGAACCCATTGATCTTTGACGCAGGTGTTCAAGGACTTTCCACTTCATGTTTGTGCTTTGAGATGTGTCCTGTTAGATGGAACCTAGTGTTTTAGTGGCTTCCTGGCCTCTCTGTTGCATTACTATCTTATGTAGACATGACTGTAGACAGTGGGAATGCAATAAGAATCAGTGTTATAAAAACATCAGAGAGGCAGTAACAAACAGCAAGTGTGTGGGTTTGAGTTATTTTTGGATTTCATCAACTGTTTCTATTTTGAACATCACTCAAATTGCACAAACAGTAGTTTTGTTGCAGTATTTTTATTGTCTGTTGCTGGTAAGATGTACAACATTATGACAGTGTAAAATGAGTTGTTATTATACATGCATAAATATTGCAGGGAACAGTTTGAGGAGAATATTATTAGTCATTTTTGTACTGGAGCTTAGTACCTGCATCAAAAACCACAATTTAATGAACTTTTTTTTACATTTTACATTTTACTTTCGTGGATGGCTGCCTGTCAGAGTTGCTCTTCGTCGTCATGTCTCTTTTAACTACTTTTTCCTATTTATTCTACTTTTCTCTGCTTTATCTTTAGTTAAATAGTTTTATAAATTATTGACTGGTGAAGACATGCTGTTTCACTCGTTATTGTTTTTCTGGCAGCTGGAATACTTTTGTCAAGGTAGGCCCCAGTCCTGGCGGAGCAGCACCAGGGCTCCATTGTTTACACCAGGGACCAGCTGATGGCGGTCTTACGCAGTGGCCTGCATAGACTTAATATCCCCAAAGAACTGTGGAGGAAACACCGGGGCTGCAGAGCTGGGAAGAGACGGTGGAAAAGGAAGAGGAGATACCGGCCATATCTTTCTTCCATTGTGATGGGGAACGTAAGATCGCTGGCAAATAAAATGGAAGAGCGGGGGGGTCCGAATATTCAGATCTCAAAATAAATATTTGGATACCACCATAATGACCAAATATTCAGATAGTCGGATATTTGGGTCCAGCCCTAGTGTTGTTACCCTAATAATAAAACCATGGTGTGGCCAAGGACAACAAGGCCACACTGAACAGGAAGAAGGCTGCATTCAGGAGTGGAGACAGAGAGGAGCTGAAGGAGGAACCTGGAGAGCAAGCTCCAGCAGAACAACATGAGGTGTGGAGTGGGATGAGAACCATCACTGCTCATGCTAAGAAGGCGGACCACATGATTGATGGAGACCTACACGAGGCCAATGAGCTAAACCTGTTTTTTAACAGTTGTTGTTTTGACAACATGGACCCTGCCCACCCTTCCCCAACTTCTCTTTTGACACCCCCTCCCCTGCGCACTCACCACACACCCCCATTATTACCACCCCCTTCTCCCCACCAACCTACCCCCACTCCCCTACACCTTCATCCTCGACACCTCTGCCCAGTCCTGTTCAGACACCTCAGCTCTCCTGTCCCCCTCCACCACCAGGGTTCTCTCCATCCTCTCCCATCATGATCACCGCTGAGGATGTTAGAAAAGAGTTCAGTCGTCTTCGTCCAGGAAAGGCTGCGGGCCCTGATGGCCTCAGCCCCAGAGTGCTGAAAGGATGTGCTACTCAGCTGTGTGGGATTTTCCATTACATCTTCAACTTGAGCCTGAGCCAGATGGTTGTTCCTGAGCAGTGGAAAACCTCATGCGTGGTTCCTGTGGCCAAGAAGAAGAAGAACCCCAACATGCACAGTGATTACAGACCTGTGGCCCTGATGTTACATGTAAACGCCATCTTTTAATATATATTCATTAAAAGATGGCACCAGGGTGCCCGGCTGACCGTCTGTAGTTCTGCTCTGTGTTTGTTGTGTGTTTAGTGATTTACCTGTTCTGTCATGAAGTGTCGTCTCTCCTCACCTATAACTGTCAGACACTGCTTGAGATTGGAGGACTCTCCGATCAGCTTGAATATGATCCATTGGTGAACTTTTCTCCATGCCTCAAAGAAATCCCAGCATTTCTGAGGTGTCCTCCACTCCATCTTGCCCATCTGAGACGCTGGAGAAGACAGGGTAAACACAGAGGTCTCCAGGTCAGGCTCCAGGATCACCTGTTCGTGGGTCTGATCGCTGCATTAATCGGCACTTTCTGGATGTTCCCCCTGTCCTGCACTCAAGGAGGATTAGAGACCGATGGATCCGGCCGGTGCTCCATGACGTTAGCAGCTGTGACAGCGTCAGCTATTCGACAGACCCCGATCAGCTGTTGCTGCCTCCAGCCAGCTGGCGTGTTCGGACCGGGAGACGTGGCGTGGACCGTCAGAACCTCTGCACACTGAAGTGGGCTTCATCATCTGACACTTTTAATCTCCATTTGGCCTTGTTGAATGTGAGATCCGTTACCAACAAAACTTTTTTACTTGACTTTTTTTCGTCACACAAACTGGATTTTATGATCTTGACTGAAACCTGGCTCCGTGAAGGTGATCTTTCTCCTTTTTTGGAGCTCCTCCTCCTGGATGTAGCTTTTCAGCTGCCCTCGCACCACCGGCAAAGGGGGAGGACTGGCATCCGTATTCAAATCCTTCTTTCGCTTCCAGCAGTCTCCAGCTGTCATCTGCTCCAGTTTTGAGCTCCAACTCTTTGAGGTAAACACTCCTGTGAGTGTTCTCTGTGCTGTGGTCTATCGCCCACCAAAATTTAACAAAGACATTATACGGGACTTTGCAAATTTTGCGTTGGGTGTTATTCTCGAATGTGATCACTTTCTAATTGTTGGCGATTTCAACGTGCATGTCTGCTATGAGACCAGACCATGGGTCAGAGACTTTCTGAATCTCATTGACTCTTTTAATCTCACACAGTCTGTTTCGGAGCTGACGCATGAAAAAGGCCACACTTTAGATCTTGTACTGTCATGTGTACAAATAACTGAAGTCTCCCACACACCCTTATCCGACCATCTACCTGTTTTATTTTCTTTCTCACTGCCTGCACCCTCCACCACCCACTCCGCACCCATTCGCTATCTCCGTGTTTTTAATTCTTCAACTCCTCTGCAGTTTTCTGCTGCTTGAAAAGACTCCTCTGGATGACTTTGGCGACCTCAGTGTGGATGTCTGTATGATGACGTTTGATTCTCTCCGTATTGAGATTTTAGACTCCATTGCACCAATGACTCTAAAGAGCGTAAAGCCACAAACTGAGCCTTGGCTGAATGAGTCCACTCGTGCGCTCAGACGTGCATGTAGACAGGCGGAGAGAAAGTGGAAAAAGGACAATCTCCAAATTTCTCAGGATCTCCTGCGTGATTGCCTTGTAATTTATCAGCAGGCTGTCAGAGCTGCTAAAGCCGAATATTTCTCCTCACAAAATTATGTGAAAATGCATGTACGTAGTTTCAGTGAAATAATATAACCTCTGTCTCATTGCCTCTAGAAACAGGAAACACACTGCAACTCACTGACAGTAAAATAATACATCTCTCTGATGCACTTTGCCCATGACAACAGAAACATACAGAAACAAAAAGAAGCCTGGCAGACTTTATCCTCTCAGCAGCTGTGTGGTTAACTAGCAGCTAGAACTGATTAGAGGTGTGTTAGAGTCAGACACAGGATGTTCACTTCACTTCGTCAGTCATCTAGAATACACCGCTGCAGAACCTCCTCACCATCAGGACCATCAGTTGTTGAAATCCTCCCTCGTGTCTTTGGCTTGCACTGCGCTACAGGGCACCTCAGGGCAGTGAGGGACATCTACCTGGATCATGTGACCGACCGAGGGTAGATCTGAATTATTATTATTATTATTATTGTTATTATTGTTTTATTATTTTTGACCACAAAGACTTTCACACACACACTTACAAATAAAAAATAAAATAAAATTTAAAAAACAACTTTGACAAAAGGGCACTTTGGGCATGAAGGGGCAAAGGGGCAGGTGCTTCAGCCCCCCCTGCACATGCCTGCGGGAGATGGAGGAAAGGGTTGAAGTACAGAGGCGTAGAACAGGTGAAAACTGTATGTTGGAATCATGCAGAAGAGAAGACATTGAAGGAAAAAAGCTAAATAGAAACAGGAGAGAATTTTAAAGGCTGATATTGATGTGTTGACATTCAAAACCTCATCGTGGCCATTTTGTCTAACTGCAAGAATTTAGAGTTTATTCCTGGCATCACTTCAACCCTCATGGCAGACTAAACTGTCTTGAAATCCCGACAATGAGAGAATATTTTGATGCTTTATCTGAAGTATGAATCCCAAGTGGCCTGTTAGAAAAATTCAGTATCACACTGCAAGGTAGAAAACTTCAAATGAGTTTGCACATCTGCATCAGAGCAAAGGAGCATTCAGTAGCGTCTGTATTTTACAAGAGCGTCGGCACTGACCTGTCTTCTTTCACAGCTTTGTTTACATCCTCCTGCAACTTCAAAGGCACAACACATCCTGACACTTCACACTGATTCTAAACGTTTACTGTGCAGCGTGCAACCATTTGAACTATTCATTCCCAAATGTCCTCCAGCCAGAACCCATCTGAACTGCTTTTTAAGCAGGGAAACACATTGTCTGGTTACGTAATGGTCATTTTTGTCCCACGGGAACACAGAGACACTTTCCTCCAGTGTCAGCTCTTTCAGTAAGCTCTAATTAAAGAAAGACAATGAACAGAACTGAATGGTTACCATTGATGGCATAAGGTTGGAGACAGGGAACAGTGAGGTCCAAATTAAAGTAACCGGAGTGATACTAAATCAAAAATTGTAAAAGCAACCTTTGCTTTGCTGTGTATTTTTCATATATTTTTCATTTCTATATCAGAATTATAGTGTTTGCAACAATATACTGCAATTTTCTCTGTTTCTTTGCATGTACTCTACATTGTATGCCAATAAAATGGTCCTCATGTACTTGGCCTACACTCATATACCAATGGTGACACTGTTAATTGCATATATAAAGGCTAATGTTGGCCTGAGAATGTGAGATGACAGACTCATAACTTTTGGATTGAGAGAGTGGATCATATCAACAGGATCTGCTGCAGTACCACTGAGGCCAGCAGCAGCATTACCAGCATGTAGAAAAGTGATGGAGAGAGGAAAGCAGATAAATGGAGGGTATTCACATCAGGTCAATGGTGTGTCTTCTCTCGAGCATGTCCCTGTGCTTGTTTAATAGGTCTAGTGATGTTAAGCATTGTTTGAATATCGATGTTCTCATGAAGATGAATCTGAATGACTTTGTTGACCCTTTGCATCATAATACAGTGTAGATGGGCTCAGAGGGGGCTGACCTCCCTATACTTGTTGCCATTACTCCTCTCTGGATATTCATGTACCTGAAGATCAGCTAAGACCAAGATTTCTTTTTCATCCAATCAAACATGTAGATGATTTACCGAGCACATTTATGTTTCCCACTGGGTGTATAGTTTCACAGTTTAGCTATGCTGGTAGCATGGCTGTAGCAAAGGCATCATTTCTTTGCTGGTCCTACGCTTTTGCCCAGACTAGAATACCTTAGAAAAACTATTGGAGAAATCACCATGAATATAGGTACAATCTTCCATGCTCCCCAAATGATCAACCTGAATAATTTTGGTGATCCCCTGACTTTACTTCTAACTCCTTAATGAGTTCACAAGTTGGGTTTACTCTGAGACACCTACACAGAGTGTCCCCTGTCTTTTATTCTGGTGCCAACTGCAGATTGAAGTTGTATTTATTTTTTTTGATTTCTATGAAATTTGGTGGAGACCGATATATTCTCCTTTGGATAAATTGTCATCACGTTTCGGCTCGTGCCATCATCACGTCAAAAAAAGGCGCTATTGGGACTTTGCAGCCCGACCTTGTATATAATGCTAATTAGTAAATGCTCGCATGCTAACACCCTTAATTATAAAAGGAATTGTGGTAACTGTACTTGGTCGACATGAAATTGTTAAACTTGAGATTGTGAGCATGTTAGAATGTTGATGTTGCCGTAGTACAGTCCCACAGAGCAGCTAGCATGGCTGCAGTCTTGTTGGATATCATGAGCTCTCCTTTACCTTAGCAACTCAGTCAGGCTTCAGAGTGCATCATCATCACCAACAGCTCTGGTGAAAGTCACTCATGACCTTCTCATAGCGTCAGATAATGGACTTGTTTTGTTGGACCATAGTGTGGCATTTGACACCACTGACCACAGACTTTTACTACAGTGACTAGAACATTCTATTGGCATTAAAGGGACAGCACTGGACTGGTTTAAATCCTACTTATCATACAGGTTCCAGTTTGTGCATGTCAACAATTGAGACTTCAGTCTAAGTCGTTGTCTTTGAGAAGATGTCTCCATGTCAGTGAAGAGGGATGGTGTGTTCGCTGCCTGCCACCTTGTGTGCAAGGTGCAAGGCCCTGAGTGTGAATCGCTTCATTTTCTCTCTTGTCTCACCTCCACTGTCTCCTTCACTCTTTCTTCTCAAAACCCTCAGTCTGTCCCAGACTGCTTCTTTGCAGAGTGCAAAATGATAATGCTGAAAATTCTCCGTAGGCCACTACAAAGCTGGCTATATTTTCACAGGAGATCGTTTCAAAGACAGTTAACTCTCCAGCGTCAGCGCTCAGTGCATTCTGAACCAAAGCCAGTATTGGAAAAGGGGAGGGGGGTTATACTCACAGAGACCCTCACTAAGCTCTGCATATAAAATTGGACAAAGAAAGTGTTTTGAAAAAACAGGGCTAACCCATTTTATTTTATCTCATAGATCTATTGTTACATCTCTCAGCTGTGGTCTTTAGTTCAGTGTGGTCTTTTTCGGATTGGCAGACACCTTCAGGATACAATAGATGTTGTTGTACACTTAATATACTGTCTGGTATTTTGGGCTGCAGACAGTGCATGAACTAGCTCATCAGCATCACTCTGAGACAGAATGTTCCATCTGACAATCTTGTGCAGGTTAAAAACTGCTGTTTGAGAGACTTGTTTCATGTGTGAGTGGCAACTCCTGGTCAGAAATAACTTGAGGGTTCCTCACAGTACTGCTGGAGGCCAAAGCAATGCTGTCCAGAGTAACTAAATGGTTAGACGGTGTCTTTTTTTAGGAGTTTAAACCAGCCTAGTGCCTTTATTCCAATGACATTTTCCAATCTCTGTAATAAAATGTTATCAACTGTATCAAATACAGCACTGAGATCAGCAGAACAAGTATAGAATCTAGTCCACTGTCTGAGGCTATTAGAAGATCATTGGTGACCTTCACCAATGCTATCTCTGTACTATGATGTATTCTAAATCCTGACTGAAACTCTTCAAACAAACCATTTATGTACAAATGGCCATGTAATTGATAGAGCTTTTTTGAAGATTTTTCAACTAACGGGAAAGTTGCATGTAATTCTATAGTTTGCTAAAACACCTGAATCAAGAATATAGTTTAGAATAGAACAGAATGCTTTAATTGTCAGTATACACACATATGATGTTTCATTACACATAATGTGTAATGAAACTAATGACAGCGCTTGTGTTGTATATTGCGCTGTTAAGAACTGAAAAAAAAAGAAAACAGCTGTAATGTGTTCAGTACCCATATTGCACTTAGGTAAAATGTTGTGGTGAATCTGGAGGTGTGGGTCTGGATGGGTCCTCCTTCTTCATCCAGCACCAAATCCTTTGTGTTCGAGGAGTTGAGTACCAGGTTATTGAGGGAGCACCAGGTGGTGAGGTTCAGGATCTCCTCTCTGCAGAAACTAAAGCCCACAAACAACATCCTTGCATAACTGCCAGATTGTTCCAGATGTTTGTGTGCCTCCACTGTGTGGAAGGCTGTGTTGATGACATCACCTATGGATCTGCTGGCTCTCTATGCAAATTGGTGCTGATCCAGGCTGGAAGGCAGTGAGGATTTTATGTGCTTCAGCACCAGACTTTCAAAGTACTTCATCACAGTTGAAGTGAGAGCTCCGGGTCTGTAATCATTCAGACTGCTGACTGACTGTTTCCTGTGGATGGGTACAATAGTGGCAGATTTTAGGCAGCTGGGGACTTTGCAGGTAGTCAGTGAGGTGTAAAATGATGTGTAAAAGATTGTAGTAAAAACCTCTGCCAGCTTGTCTGCACAGCTCCTCAGTACCCTCTCCTGGACACCGTAGGGGCCAGCAGCCTTTGATGGGTTCACGCTCTGGAGCACCCTCCTGACCTCCTCTGTGCTCACAGTGAGGACCAGCTTGTCAGCAGGTAGCAGCATAGGGCCATCCTCCTCCTCACTTACTTCAAATCTAGCAAAGAACTGGTCTACCTTCTCCGCTAGGTTTGTGCTGGTGATGGTGGTGGGAGCATTGGAGCTGTTAACAAGGTCACAGATAACCTGTCAAACACGTCAAGTTCCCCTCCGTGAAGTCACCCTCGATCTTCCTTGCATACGCTGTTTTTACCCGCTTAATGCCTTTTTTCAGGTTGGATCTGACTGAGCTGCATAGTTCCATATTTCCAGACCTGAAAGCAGAGTCCCGTTCCGTCAGCAGCTGTTTCACCTCCACTATTTGTCTGACCTTCTTCTCCACTGTGACATATCCATGCATGTTTAGATATAAAACAGAACAGTGGATGTATAGTCCGTTAAATCCTCCTGTGTGAAGATGTCCCAGTTTGTTGTGTGGAAGCATTCCTGGAGCTGTGGGATGGAATTTTCAGACCAAATCCATGTGAGTCTCATCTCAGGCATTGTTCTTTATATGATAGGTCTGTATGCTGGGGTGAGAAACAGGACCAGATGATCTGATTGTCCAAGGTGAGGGAGGAGACTTTATATGCCTCCTTGATGTTGCTATAAACCTTATGCAGCATGGAATGACCTCTCGTTGCACATGTAACATGCTGGTAAAACTTAAGGAGCACAGTTCTTAAGTCAACATGATTAAAGTATCCGACCACAATGAAAATGCCATCTGGGTGGTCAGATTGCTGTTTGCTAACAGCTGCTAGCAGGGTCTTTAATGCAACGTTAGGATTATCACTCGGTGGTGTGTACATAGCCATTACCATGACAACCATGTGCTCTCGGGCCAAATAAAACGGACAACAACTGAGTGTTATAAACTCCACATCAGGGGAACAGTGTTTTTCAGTCACTGTGGCGTTGGTACACCACCTGTTGTTGCAGTAGATGACCAGTCCTCCTCCTCTGCTTTCCCCGAGTCACTTGTCCGGTTGGTTCGGTGTGCTGTTCGGCCTGCTAGCATGATTGCTTCATCTGCTACCCCCGAGTGAAGCCAGGCCTCCATCACGATGGTGATGCAGCTATCCCGCACGATTTTCTATGATAGCTCATCAAGTTTGTTGTTAAGTGACCTGGCGTTCGTGAGGAAGATGCTGGGTAATGCTGGTGTGTGTGGACTCTTCTGTACCTGGACATGGATACCAATGTGGCATCCACGCCTCCTGCGCCACCTCCTCCTTTGTTTTGCCCCAGGTTACCATTGCTATCTCCGGTGGAATATTATGGTTGAAACTCTGGTTGGAGTCCAACTTACCACAACGCACTCCAATGCAGAGCAGCTCCTCTCTACTGCACTTAGTAGTAGTGCTCATGGTAAAAAAAAGTAGCAAAAACGTGTTTTAAAAAAAAAAAAAAAGAGTTGTCTGACTGCTGCACTAGTGAGTGCTGTCATTCGTCCTCACAGCTAATCAGAGAGCGTCTTTAACTGCAGACTGTCACCGGCTGTCTGTCAAACACTGCTGCTGCTGTTGCTGTTGCAGAAGTTTATAAGTAGAGGTTTGATTACAGCAACCATAAAAGCCTTCAGTACAGAGTCTGGTAGGAATCGTCAATAATAACATTGGAAAAAGCATCTTATCATTTGTCTCGGTCCCTTGACCCAGCAGACAAGTTTTTCACCAGCATTAACACTGTCTCTGCTTTCTCTCCTGTGCATGCTCTGTCGAAAGTGCTGCCTGTGTGTACAGGGTCAAGCTTTAATCAATACCTTCAACTGTCTTTTTCTTTTGCAGTGTGTAGAAGCCAAGAAGTACTGCTGGTATTTTGAAGGCGGATACCCCATCTATTTCATGTAAGTTCCACTCTTACAGCTTTAAACCAGGAACCTCAAATCTCCACACAAAAACTTCATCCATAATCTTAATGTAGCTACTGCACTGAGATTTAAATTGTTGTTTTGAAACAACTACACCACAAAAAAAAAAACTACGCTGGATTGTTTGTAATGTTCATGAACCTTCTACTACATTGTGCAGGAATGCAAGAAGTGACAGAACACAACAGGACATTGCTGTTTTATCCTAATGTGAACCAGTCACATCTGGCTGATTCAGACTCACCAGCACCACACCTCCTCTCTTTTGTAGGGCTGATACATTCCTTGCTGTAATCCCTTATTGCATCATGTCAGGGGATGCACAAGTGGTTACCAGCTGATTCTGCAGTCAAGAAGTCAAAAGGAAAATGGAGAGTTAAATTTACTCTGCGACCACTTGTGAACTTTCATACTAACAGAAATGCTGTTTAGTGATGTCAAATTTCAGTCACAATTTAAACTCTGTCCACAAACGGTGAAAGAGTTTCTTATGTTGTATCTCAGATATCTGTGATGTACAGATGCTGAAGAAAACGTCTGTTAACACTGACTTGTTTGTACAAAAATAACCTTATTACAAAGAACAGCATCAATCAGGCATAGATACCCGGGAGCATTCTCAGCTTGAATCACAGAAATAATTCATTTATTTAAGCTTGTGTATGGAAAGTTATCTTAACATTTTTCATCAGTTACAGGTCCCCACTTTGTCCATATAAGGTGCATCATTCCATGATGTCCCAGGCAGGCTGAACCAGTGCAATAAATCCCAGTGCAGTCACTCTTGAATCTGTACATTTAGCTTGGGCAGTGCAGTCTTGGGTGGGTTTGTGCAATATTTATTTATATGTTATTTATTTATTTTCATACATATATAATACATATTTTGCATAGTGTATTTATTTATTTATATATTTTATCTTTATCTGTTGTTGTCTTTTTAGCCTACGAAGGACATGCACTCAAAATTTCATTGTACATATGTCCAATGACAATAAAGGCATTAATATGATTTGATATCAACATCATAGTGAAGCTCACTTTGTGTTATGTTTATTTCATTGGTTTCAGTAGCACCCATTTACTTTTAATCTTGTCACTTTCTGTATTTTTATGAATATAAGACTTTCACAGTAAATCCCCATCTGTTTCTCTTAACTCAGCATTTTTTTTGCTTTTGTTTTGTTGCTCTCTGGTCACCCTAGACCAGCACCCTAGACCTAGGGCCATAACAGTTCCACACTTGACATTCAGAAATCTGCCAAAACCCTGCTTGTATCAAATTCTGTAAGAAAAAACAGTAAAAGCTGCACCCTTTGGTGTAACTGAGACAACATGAGTGACCCAGCTGCAGCCAACAGTCGTGACAAGCTTCAGGGACTGAACTGCAGGCAGTGTTTATGCAGAGCAAAGAGGAGACAGTGAAGCAAAATAAAACGTATCTGAATAAATGCAGCATGGCTCAAAAACAGGAAACAGAGGAGCTTCTCATTGGAACATACATTCAGCATGGTGAAATATGTTTGTAGAGTTAATGTGCAGAGTAATTTTAAAATTACAATATGAGCAAAATAAGTTTATACATGTTGTAGAAATGTAAGTAGCAAATATCTATAGGTTTTAGAGCCACCATTTTTTTCCAGTACTGGTAGCACCTGTGGGTAGTGATGGTCCTCTGATACCCGAGGCTTCGACACATGCGCTGTAGCTCATGAAGCAAACGTATCGAACCACTGTGCCGAGGCGTGGTTTGGTCACGTAACTCATGACGTTTGAAGCACTCAACTGCTTCGAATCACCTGATTGGTTCGGTTTGTTATGTGAATCACTCAGCGGGATCGAGTGTTCCGGGATAGGAGATCCATATTTAGTGTTGTTCATTTGAATTGTTTTTCACAGAATAGATTGTTTTTTTTGCTGTTGTTTTTGCTTTGAGAGTTAGTAGTATGTCAGATTTCATATTTCGTAGAGAATATATATATATATATATATATATATATATATATATATATATATATATATATATATATATATATTCCCAACTCACCACCCCCATGCCACAACACCTGGCACAGAACCTTGTCAGGTGCTTAGCTGACAGACTACAAACCAAAGAAAAGAACAGTTCACTGACTGTTGCTACACTTGTGGCTCTGCAGTTCAAAACTTTTGGATTCACCAATCAGAGTGGCAGCCAGTGTGAAAGAACGTTTAATAACAGAATGCACAACAATTAACATAAAGAATACCAAGCAGCAGTCATCTACGTCACAAGCACCACCGCAGCCTCGTCCTCCACCACCAGCAGCACCTTCCACAGGTATTCTTTTTCTCTTCTGAATAGGGAATGACTGACATTTCTGGTGATGATGATGATGATCTTCAATATTTTTCAGTTCAACTGTGGAGCCTATTAGACGAAGACGCAAGTAGAGCCTGGCAAATGCAAAGCGCCACAGCGAATGCAATTGTAGAAAGAACAGCAGACCCACTGGCTTACTGGGCAACCCACAAAACTGTTTACCCAAACTTGTACAATGGAGCCAAACATTTCCTGTGTACTTCAGCCTCATCTGTGCTGTGTGAACAGGTTTTTTTTTCTAAGGCTGGGGAGATAGTGAGTAAAAGAAGGCAATGCTTGAGTCCCAAACATGTTCCCTGTAATTTTTCCTGAGTGTGAGCAAACACACAAACTCCCTGAGTGTTCCTTGGACCACTGTGAGCAACATCAGACGTGTGCACTGTGGTCACACCAGCATCACATCCATTCAAGTTACATGGTTCATTAAAAGAATCAAATTACAGCATTTACTTTACTGTTAAAACACTTTGTCAACAGGAGCCAGTTGAAGGCTGCAGTGATTTTAGTGACACTACAATGTATAAGAGTGAAGTTATTGAATATTTGTCTCTTTACTGTTGCAGCGGTTTTGCAAATTGCAGACGGACCCTGTTCACTCCATAGACACCAATGTTATTCCTGTAGCTTGAAAGACAGCTACTTTTGATAAAACTGGGCTTGTAGCACATTGTCTGCCTTGCAACAATGGGAAAGAGGCACCGTTTATGTTTTGACAACCTATATCTAATGAGTTATTGATGCTGGAACGCTCTGAATCTGTGAATATCTTTCCAACTTTACTGAACTTGGGGCCACTACCACCTAAGGAGTGATATATTTCATTTTGAAAAAAGCATTTAGCCATACTTAAAGCTTTAAGTGCTTTATTAACACGGAACTAAAAATTTTGTATTGTTTTATTATCACAGGTTCTGTCTGAAAAGAGGTGGCATCATTTTAAACAGTGAAATCAAACTAACAAAATGTAATGACCAACCAGTGAGCAATACTGGATTCTGCAAAAACATAAACAACTTTTAAAAAAAAAATCTAAATCTTATCTTAACACAGTTAATGTATTAACTTATTTTTGTGTGTATGCATGTATTTATTGATTTATTTAGTAATGTTAACATATCACAGTTCTGAGTGAATTTTTCTTAAGATAGGCAAAGGCCATTTATTTATTACATATAGGCTCTTAAATGTTTATTAAAAACTGAAAAGCATTAAAAAAAACAACTTAGGCATTTATTGAGTCACTAAAATACTGTAGAGTACAGACCACATCAGCATGATTATAAGCATCCTCTGGTAAATTAACAACCAGATACTGATGTCTCTCACCATATGGACTTCAGGAGATGATTAGAGCAGTGGTTCTCAACTGGTCTGGGCCTGGGACCCACCATAAAACTGAAATGACAAGTCGTGACCCAAACAATATTTCTCCAAAAATCAACAATTTATTGACTGAGCGTTCGAAGACAAAACTTTTAAACCTGAACTCAAGTACTTCACAACAACTCAAAATCAAGCAGCAATACTAATTCAAGTACTGAGGACTTTGAAACAAGTAGAACAATAGCCTCAAGTAGTTCTCAGGATATATAAAAGTGCATTTTTTTTCTACAAAAAAAGTGCAATTCAACAAAACCAGTAGCTTCTCATAATACTGCACAAGTCTGCAACAATGCTGTTGTAGCTGGAGAAACTATGTATAGAAATATGTGCAAAAGAGTCCAAAACATGAAAACTGATGAAGTGCATTCAACAAATTATTAAAGTGAAGAAATGCTTAATGTTCTGATCAATCTCAAAATGTAAACACAATAAAACATTTTTCAAAGGGCTTAACTATATTTGAAAGCCAATATTTGGGGAAAAAAATAGTGTGCAATACTGAAAGAAAAGTGTGTTTTTAAGCACTTACAAATAAACAAAAGTCACAAGTCACAATAAAAGTACTGCAGAAGTACATGAAGTTCTAATGGCTTAGCTGAGGATGCTTTTTGGCCTTTACAAGAGTCTCAAAATCTGGCTATATGCATGATAAAGCAACTCTGAGGTCATGCTCAATGTTCAGTTTATTTGGGTATTTTGTTTTCAGCTGAACAAGAGCTGAGAAGCCACATTCACAGAGGTATGTGGTGCTGAATGGTAGGAGGATTTTTACAGCTCGACTAGCAATGGAGGGATACTCTCTCATCACATCGTTGCACCTGAACTGGGAAAGGCTTACCTCTGTGAATTTATTTCTGAGAGTGCGGTCACATGATAGCTCCACCAGCTGACATTCATCGCTGCTAGGCAACGTGATGCTTTCCATGTTTATTCCAAACGGGTCGCGCACCCAGTCGTCCTCGGGTTGTTTATCGGGAAAGTAGTCGCTAAACCGCTCGAAAAGTTTATTCATGCTTCATGCTTTCACTTGCCAGTACCTCACAACACAAAATACACTGAGGCTTTTGGATTCCTTTGTCTTCGATGTAGGAAAATCCATATTTAATGTACTCGCTGTCGTACTTGCGTTTAGCCATGCTGCTGTTGCTATGAAAACATGCAGTTTCTTCTACAGTAATACGAGTGTCCTCACCGGTCGCTGCTGACACGACGACCCCCTGCGGGTGCGGAGGGGAACTACAATGACTCGCCACTAAATTGGATTATCTTTATTTTTCTCTCTTTTTAGAAAAAGGCTCGCGACCCACCAAAAACGGCCCCGCGACCCACTTTTGGGTCGCGACCCACCAGTTGAGAAACACTGGATTAGATGATGATAAACTGTGACCTACTGGTTGGATTCTCTCTGTTCTCATGTTTCTTACATGTTTGTCCCCTGACAGCCGGGTCCTAATGTTTTTTGAGCAACACACCATACTATGACGTTTTTACAATGATGGTTCTACTATGGAACCAGTTTGACATGTTCAGGTGTTCTTTGTGTGAAAACTCAGAGATTTCAGGTATCAGAAGGTGGTTTTCAACTTTCTTTATTAACTTTCTGCTTCAACTTTAAATTAAATTTCCTTCACTAACCCAGCCCTCTGTACTTCCAGGAAGCTGTGTTCCTATTGGCTGTCCAGGTGGCTGCTAGGTGTTATCAGGAACACCTGAGCAGCTAGGTGTTATCAGGAACACCTGAGCAGCTCAGTGTCTTCCTGCTTTATGTGGCTGCAGACAAACATTTCCTCTGCTTCTGTTCACCACAGAACCGGGTTTGGCTCCATTGCTTTAGTTTGTTCTTTAGGCGTTGGCTTGCAGCTTCCAGCAGTAAAATAGTCTTTAATGTGTTTCTTGGTGTGTTTTAGGGCTTTGTACTGGATAGTTGTCTTGGTAAATGTGGTTCTTTAGCCACAGTTAGCACATGGTGCTAATGTGTGCAGTGATTAGTGGATTTGGTGCAGCTGAGTTGTGTCTTTATCTTGGCTGTAGTGAGTCTTTAGAGGTTTCTGGTCAGACACATTCTGTGTTCTTGTTTGTGAAGCAACGTTGGTTGTCCAGAAGGTAAGAGTTCCTGTCCTGATTCTCTGTTCTCAGAGGTTCTCTGGTAGGCTGCAGGAGACTTTAGCATTTGGGTTGTGCTAGTTTGGTTTTTGTATGGTTTCATTTGGACGACTATCTTGAGGCCCCTTCATGTGGTTTAGTGAGGTTTTCTGGAACAGTTCTACAAAGCAACCTGCAGCAGAAGAGACTTTGAGAGTTTTTAGGAAGTTCTGGAGACCAGACTTTAGAGCAGCAGAAACATTTGTCAGCAGTTTGAGCAGGAGAAGGTGAGCTTCAGAGTAGAAATGAGACAGAAACCTTCTTGATCCATGTGGTGAGGTCCTGTACCAAGAGTTTGAGCAGGTTGTGAAGAGTCTGTAGTTCTTTGGTCTGAAAGCACAAGAAGAGTCGACTCATTAAAGGAGAAAACAGGAGATATTGTTGGTTCTTCTGTCACTCTGCAGTTTCCAGTTTCCTTAGACTGAATATAAAGTTTATATTTTAAATGATTTCCCATGTGAGCCCAAGAAGACTTCAATAAACTCCCTCCATCCCCTGGACACAACATATTTTATTACCATGTTAAATGTTTTTTTTTTGTTTGTTTGTTTGTTTGTTTTTATGTTTTTGAGTTTTAATCATAGTTTTTTCTCTTTGCTTGTTTAGTTTTGTCATCTGTATAAAAGGTGCTAAACAAATAAAGTTGAATTGATAAACTGAATAATTGACTAACTCATGATTGTGGCAACAGAAATATTTTAATTGTGATTTAAGAGTTTATTTCATTTTTAAGGTTGGGGTTAAAATCTTGACAGAAAAAGAAGATTAAAGAAATAAACTACATAACAAAAAACAATTAAATCAAACAAAAAAAATGAATACAATAAAACTTTTCAAAAGTTTTATTGTTAAAAAGATTTAAGAAATTTAAGATGTAATTTTCGAAATAAACATTTAATTTTTTAATTAAATGTTTTGTCTTTTTAAAGGTTTAATAATCTAATTAAATGTTTTGCATTTTTTTAAATGTTTAATATTCTTGTTTAATTTTATTTTTTAAATGTTTAATTATGGAAAATATTTTATCTGTAATTTTTAATATTTGTATTTTTAAAATTTTGTTTAATTTCATAATGACATGTATTGTATGTTGTTGAATTATCTAATTCAATATTTTGTTTGTTTAATAGAGTTAAACATTAAATACAATTAAATTATATGTACATATACCACCTTGTTTATTGTGTTTACTTTTCTTTTTAAATGCTTCATTGTATTTTCTGTTTATTCCTATTTGAAGTTTTATTGTCTTTAAGATGTAATTCTCTAATTAAACATTTAATTTTTTAATTAAATGTTTTGTCTTTTTAAGGGTTTAATAATCTGATTAAATGTTTTGCATTTTTAAAAAGGTTTAACATTCTTCTTGTTTAATTGTATTTTTTAAATGTTTAATGATGGAAAATACTTTATCTGTAATTTCTAATATTTGTATTTTAAAAATTTTGTTTAATTTCATAATGACATGTATTGTATGTTGTCGAATTATCTCATTCAATATTTTGTCTGTTTAATAGAATGTAATGTAATTTAATGTTTAACTATTAAACAGACAAAATATTGAATGAGATAATTCGACAACATACAATACATGTCATTATGAAATTAAACAAAATTTTTAAAATACAAATATTAGAAATTACAGATAAAGTATTTTCCATCATTAAACATTTAAAAAATACAATTAAACAAGAAGAATGTTAAACCTTTTTAAAAATGCAAAACATTTAATCAGATTATTAAACCCTTAAAAAGACAAAACATGAGTGCCCATATAGCTCAACGGGTTAAGCAGGTGACCCATGTACAGGGGCTGGTCTCTGACGCAGCGGCCCGGGTTCGAGTCCCGCTAGTGGCTCTTTGCTGCATGTCTTCCCCTGACTCTTCTCACCTGTTTTCTGTCTGTCTCCCACTACACCTATCCAATAAAAAGACAAAACATTTAATTAAAAAATTAAATGTTTAATTAGAAATTTATATCTTAAAGACAATAAAAGTTCAAATAGGAATTACACTGAAAATACAATGAAGGATTTAAAAAGAAAATTAAACATTAAAAGGTGGTAAAACATTTAAAAAGAAAAATCTTAAAGATTTAATCGAAACATTAACAGACTGTCTGAAGGTTCAAACTAACAGAGAACTACTCAAGAACTTTTAAGATTTCAGTCTTCAGACTGTATGAAGGTTCAAACTACCAGAGAAGTACTCAGGAACTTAGAAGATACCAGTCCTTGGACTGTCTGGAAGTTCAATCTAACAGAGAACTACTGTGGGACTTAGAAAATTTCAGCCCTCAGACTGTGTGAAAGCTCAGGTCCTGAGGACTCGGGAGGTCTGGAGGCTTTGAAAGTCTTGGAACTGAGGGTTCAACCCTCCAGCACAAAGGCTAAAGTCCAACCTCCTGAGAAAAACGATCGAGTCGAGACTCAAGTTAAAAAAAAACTCGAAAATGGCAAAAAAAATACATGATAAATGCGCAAAAAAAAAAGTATCGCGCGCAGCTTAGAGGGAACAGTGGTCCCAAAACTGTTGATAAATTATTTCTCAATAAAACCTCATAACCAGTTACATAAGCACACCCTCTTTACTGACCTCTTTACCAATAAACCCCAAGACATACTTTGCCAAAATCCATAATAATCCATAAAATCTTTAGTTGCACCAGCCCCATGTGAAAATGACATCAGTCTGTATTTGTAGAGCATCTCATGAATGTAGCAGCACCGTTTAAATGTTTCATAACACAGAATATAAGCAAAGAGTATATAGGGATACAGACAAACATGGGAAATAAGAAACGTGCTCTTCAATAGTTATTGTCATTATTATTACTAGTAATATTATTTTTGTGTCCACTACAACCCATACAATCATCTAGTGTAGTCAAACAGGAATGTGTGCATGGCGAATCAAATCCAAAACAATCCATGAACCAACGACCACGTCTTGATTGCACTTCATTTTATTGACCACTAGATGTCCTACTCGAGCACTGTGTGTCATTGAGGCCTCGAGTAATGAACCATGTTTTGAATGAAGTGTCGAAGCTTCAACAAAGCCTCGATCAGCCATCGCTACCTGTGGGCACTTTAAAATATGTTGTACATGTTGATTTCGCTTCATTTTCAGTTTTTGTAAAGTAAATAATCTGAGGAATTCTAATTGAGTTTTTTTTATGATTTTTATTTCATTTTAATTGTGTCATACTACATAAAAGAATATCTGAATTTTCTCTCCTTCTTCATGGTTGTTCTGTTTCCATAGAGGTGCAGGACTTTAGATTGCAGTGAAAAATGAGCCCACAGTCAGAACAATGTGACAAGAGCAAAACACTCCCAGAAACTGTTTGCAAGTCAGAGGGTTCAACACAAAAAGATGCACTTTAAAATATTAAAAGCTGAAGGGCTGGAGTCTCACATTTAAGTGATCTATTAACAAAATTGTTTAATATCTTTGACATTGCATTGAGCCCGTTCCAGAGAGGATGACTGTTCAGTAAAAACAGTCATCTCCTGTTTACTGAACTATGAGCCAGTTCAGAAAACACTCGAAATTTAGTTTTTAGAATTTTCCGATTTTCGAAGATAACTACTCAGTATATGAAGTATATAAAAATACAAGTTCATGTTAGCACAACATGTTTCTCTTTAAAAAAGCACGGAAGAGCAGATCTTCCCACTCTTCCCACTCCTTGGTACGTGCAGACTATGTACTTGTGAGCTCCTCAGCTCTTCAGTCTGAACATTTAAGAGCTGAGGAGCTCTTAAATGTTCAGTACATTCTCTCTCTGGGGTCTCAAACTAAACACCTCTTCAACACATCCAGCAAATCCTTCTCTGAGATGTCAGGAAACTCAATCTTATGAGAAGGATCGATGTTGCAGGTAGACTTCACCTGTCTAGGTGGAAACTCCTCTTTATATTGCTGATGGGGCCCACTAGAGTGAACTGATCCACCTGTTTAAAATGATGAATATGAAAGAACAGAATCTTTTCTCTGTGATAACGACAGTTACAATAAAGTTTACAAACACCAGAATACTGGGCTGGCAAGGCCAAAATACAATAAGCTGATAGATGCAGTGGTAAATAATTAACAAGACTGAAAACTTTTCTCATAGTGCTACAAGCAGTGCTCTGGCAGGTATATCCTGACCTTGAAGTTTGCTTTGCTTGGCCGTGTGCGATTTGGGTGCCAAGCAGAGATGTTTGATGCATAACAGACTAAATTCACATAGCAAATACACAGAAAGAATGCCTCAAAAGCAAATATACTCATTTGATTGAAGCTTTCGAGTTTCATCTCATCAATTTGTTTGATGAGATTAAACTCATCTCAAATTTTTACCTAATTTTTTCTACCTATGTGGTGTTTTTATATGCTAGAATGAATGATATGAATGAAGAAGAAAAAAATAATATATATGACTGAATAACTATAATATTAGAACTTGCCATTCTGCAACAGAGACATTTTACATTGTTTAAGCAGAGAGGCAGGGACTTCTTAGATCTGTACATTCTTGAGGAAGCAACGGTGTAGAGTTACAGCTTTTAAAGGCAGGAATGGATCATTTTTGTGGAAAAAACTTTTAAATATGCAACACAGAGTCTTTAGGGCTAACATCTGTAAATGGCATTGAAAAAAAAACAGTAAAATATAGTTGTAGCCTGCATTTGTCTAATAAATGAATATGACTTATTATTACAGTGCCTGCAATCCACAGCTGCTGTGTAAATTTCTAAAAGTTGCTCTGCCCAGACATTAAATCCTTGCAGCCCTGTGAAGGCAGCTGAACACACATGTTGACAAATCTCTGATATTAGATAAGTTTATTAAGAAGTGGTAATACTTTGATTAAAATGAAAGATTGTCTGTATGACTTCATGCTCGGTTTGTTTGTTAGAAGTTGGAGTAAATATTAACTGGTCAGGATCAGATGAACCCGGTTACAGTCTGGCAGTGGCCCCCAGAACATTGATATTCAACTGATGACATATGAATATCAATGTTCAAATGTCATTTCTGATATGACCACTCACAGCTCATATCAGCCCTGCCAGCTGGTTCATCAACAATTTTTTTATTAACAATGAAAATACAGTGATTTACTCTGCTTATTGTGCTATTGTAGAACTTGCTATTATTATTACAGTTACTGCTGACTTACTGCATACTCCTTGCTGTGTGTCTTTGTGTTGCAGATGTCGCTCCTATGAGGACTGCTGTGGGACTCGCTGCTGTGTGAGAGCCCTCTCCATCCAGAGACTATGGTACTTCTGGTGAGTTCTGGCTCGGTCTGTATTTACTGGTGCAGGGTCAGGCAACTCTGACACTGAAACACCTGCTTTCAGACTCTCACCAGTAATAAATGTTAATGCAAAGTGATACACAGTGTCCACTTATGTTGACTGATGCCTTCATCAGCATCCTCTGACAATGTTGTGGTAACATCATTTATTCCTTTGAAAGAAACCTTTTTTTTGTTGTTGTAAGTTAGTCACCAGTTTGATCACAAGATTTAATTGTCAGCTTTTTATGGATTTGGATCAAGACATTTTTACTCTCTGACTCTTTCAAGACTTGTGCTGCTCATGTCAAGACTGTCAGAACCCATTTTTTGGATTAAAATCTGACATTTAGTTATAGCTGCATTAAAAGTTGCTGAGTGCAACTTGTAACTGATCAAAACCGTGCTGAAGGAATTTAATAATAGAATAAACAGTATTTGGTGTTTTGTTATTGGACTTCAATGCTAGCCATGGACTGCCCATAACGAACACCTTGTTTGAGCACAAGTGTGCCTGGTACCAGAGCACCATAGGCCAAAGGTCGATGATCGACTTCGTAGTCGTGTCATCAGATCTGCAGCCATATGTCTCGGACACTCGGGTAAAGAGAGGAGCAGAGCTGTGAACTGATCACCACTTGGTGGTGAGTTGGATCCAATATTTAATAATTTCCATTGTTACGTGACACTCAGTTTTGTATTTATCTATGAAGCCAAATGAAACTAATCAGCTAGCTAGACTGCAAGATTGTCTTAAGGACATAAAGACCTGGATGACCTATAATTTCTTACTACTAAATTCAGACAAGACTGAAGTCATTGTATTTGGCCCCAAACATCTTAGAGAATTGCTTTCAAAGCATATAGTTACTCTGGATGGCATTATATTGGCCTCCAGTACTACTGTGAGGAACCTCGGTGTTATCTTTGACCAGGACATGTCCTTTAACTCGCACATAAAACAAATCTGTAGGACTTCCTTTGTTCACCTGAGAAATATTGAGGGGTTAGGGCTAACCCTAACCCTCAGAGTGATGCAGAAAAACTAGTCCATGCATTTGTTACTTCTAGGCTTGACTACTGTAATTCCTTATTATCAGGTTGTCCCAAAAGCTCTCTGAAACATCTACAGTTGATCCAAAACGCTGCAGCCAGAGTACTGAAGGGAGTTAGCAAGAGAGATCATATTTCTCCTATATTGGTTTCTCTTCATTGGCTTCCTGTTAAATCTAGAATAGAATTCAAAATCCTTCTTCTGACATATAAAGCTCTTAACAACCAATCTCCATCATATCTTAAAGACCTGATAGTACCATATTATCCTAGCAGAACTCTTCGCTCTCAGACTGCAGGCTTACTTGTTGTTCCTAGAATCTCTAAAAGTAGAATGGGAGGCAGAGCCTTCAGTTATCAGCTCCTCTCCTGTGGAACCAGCTCCCAGTTTGGGTTCTGGAGGTGGACACCCTCTCTATTTTTAAGACCAGGCTTAAAACCTTCCTCTTTGACAAAGCTTACAGTTAGGACTGACTGGGGGACCCTGACGAGGTGAGCTGGAGTCTTCCTCTTGGACGTCCTTTAGTTCTGTCCCTAGTTCTGCTGCTATAGGCCTAGGCTGCTGGGGGACCTGTTTACTATATGTATTTACTAAACCATTATTGCAATACATTCACTCTGTTTCCCCGTTTCCTTTCTCCGAGTGTCCCTGGTCCCAGAGCTGGATGCTTCAGATTTGTTGTTGTTCTCCCACTTAGTTTAGTCTCCATCATGTCCACTGTGAGATGCTGCTGCTGACCTTCCTCCAGCCCACTGCTTCCAGCTGCCCACTTCCACCAATCTACTCTGCATTGCCCTCACTATATGCTCATCTACACACTGTGCATCTTACTACCAGCTATATATGTAGTATATTTAATGCCAGAGTCTTGCACCATAACAGTAAACTTATGAATCAGTTTCAATGCTGGCTTGTAACATTTATGTTACTCTGCTCATGCATGTAGCCCAGTGTGTGTTGTATGTTTCGTTGCCCCCCCCACCCCCCCTCTGAGTCCCCCCATGAGCCGGGTTCTGCTCAAGGTTTCTTTGCATTAAAAGAGAGTTTTTTTCTTGCCACTGTCACCTTTGGGCTTTCTCTGGGAGTTCAGACATATGGGTTCTGTAAAGCGTGTTGAGACAATTTGAATTGTAATTGGTGCTATGTAAATAAAAGTGAATTGAACTGAATGGAATAGGTCCGTCCCAAGATGCTGAAGGTTCTGGACATTGTTGAACTGTCTTGGCTGACACGTCTCTACAATATCACATGGGCATCGGGTACGGTGCCTGTGGACTGGCAGACCAGGGTGGTTGTCCCCATTTTCAAAAACTGGGACTGGAGAGTGTGTTCCAACTACTACAGTATCACAGTTATCAGCCTCCCCAGGAAAGCTTACTCTAAGGTGCTGGAAGGGAGGCTAAAGCCTGATTGTCGAACCTCGGATTCAGGAGGAGCAATGTGGATTCATTCCTGGCCGTGGAACAGTGGATCAGCTTTTTTACTCTTGTGGAGCTGCTGAGGGGGTCATAGAAGTTTGACCTGCCAGTCCACATGTGTTTTATGGACCTAGAGAACGCCTACGACCCTGTCCCCCAAGCTGCATGCTCGGCAGGAAGTCAGACTAGTTTCCTGTGGATGTTGGACTCTGCCAGGGCTACCCCTTGTCTCCGATCCTGTTTGTGATGTTCATGGACACGATCACAAGGCGCAGTCGGGGTGAGGAGGGTGTCTGGTTTGGGGACCTGAGGTTTGCATCTCTGCTTTTTGCAGATGAGACAAACCTGTCTCCAGCCTGCGCCGGCAGGAATCCTGGGAATGAGTCTATGATCTGGCAGTGAATGGAAGAATGAACTGGGCTTTTATTGAAGGAGGTGATTAGAAATAGGTGAGTCCCTGCAGCTGTCTCCAACCGATTGGAGACAGATTGTAGGCAGAGAGAGAGAGGATGAGCGAGGGACAGAGAGTGGTAGACAAAAGGAGGGCCAGGCAGTTACTGAAGTGGGGATCCTGACAGAAAGGTTAATTAAAGGAGCAGCACAGTGTGACCTTACTCAAGATTCTTAGTCAAGATGTCTACCTTCACAGTTTGAACCATATTGGTTTTATTGTGTTCCGTATCTGATAAATCACAGGTGTTTGCTGGCTTACTTCTTTTGATGTACTCTGTGGAATTAATTAACAAATGACTTTTCATAATTTTTAGCTATAAATGCTATTCCGGAAGAAACTTCAGTGAAGCTTGCAATAGCAAAGCTGAAGCATAGAAGCAAATGTTATGCAACCAATAAACAAAACGCAAATAATACTTCTTGCTATGGATAATGATTGCAGAAAAACAAATAAATAACTATTCTAAAGATGCATACACCAAATTATGAAAGAGAAACAATGTGCTTTATGCCAACAAAACAGTTATGACCTGTGGTTTCTGGCACCAGAATACCAAAAGAGTCCTTTGGGCTGCGGGGTGGGGTGTTCTGGTGCAGGCATTTAATTTCAACATGTCATAAAATGTCTTAGAATGGAATTTATTAGCAGTTTCACCACATACCACCCTAAGTATTGGAGATGTACATTTTAACCAGCAGGGATGATAAGACCTGGAATTACCCAGTGCATGAATTTATTATTATTTATTCATTTTTATTTCCATCACAGTTTGTCTGTATTTTCCTTCAGTATGCAGCATTCATTTCTAATACCTTCGAGCATGAGCTGCATAAACAACAGAAAATAGCCTGATACTTTGACTAATTAATAAAATCAGAGTTTTTTTTATGTTCAAAGGTCTTGAACAATACGGCAGTTTTTGCTAAAGTCACATAAAAGCATTTTGTAACTATTTTTAAGCATTTTCCTCTCAGTAATATGACTATACTACTTAGAGGAGGTTAGAAAACATTCAAGATAAAGAAATCAATGTGTTTCATAACCTGCAAATGTCTTGTGAATGTACATCTTCGTGATGTCAGTGGATATCCACTGATTCCCTCAAATGACACTTAGTGGGAACTTTGTGGTTACTAGATGTTGCAAGCAGACTACAGTGACCACAGTTGATGGCTGGCTATGGAGCATTAGCTGAGCAAATTTGTATAGCCAGAAAGAGCTGCTTAGTTTCAGCACATTCCTACAGGAAGTACAATTATTGTTGAACTGAAAGTTTTTGTGCACTGATGGGCACACAGTAGAGGGAGGCAAATTTGATCTGAGGAGACAGTAGTCCTCTTTTGCTGACTTTGTTTTGACAGGCCGGGGTGGCACCTCTGTGTCTGCTTCCTGTGTCAGTGGATAACTCAAATGAGACCCAGACCGTTTCTCAATATGCATACTTGTCCATACTTGCATTCTCACGTACTCGAACAGTCATCAGTCCAAGACCAAGTACTGTTTCAATTCAAAGTACGCATCTGGCCGAGAACGGAAGTAATACCCGGATGTGTTCTCGCTCTGCCCACATTATCGAGACTGCATCAGACCAGACTTGTATGGATTTGTAAATAACCCATAATGCATTTCACGCTGACTAGCAGCTGTGACAAGGAGAAAACTTTCAGAGGTAACAAGTATTTTTGGGAATACTACTGTTATTGTGACACAAAATGTAGTTTTCAGATTATTTCAGGCGAGAAAGTAGTTGTGTAAACGTCAAATATGTGGTCAGTTTATCAAGATAAAGCCTGATTAAAAATTTCCTCCAATGGTTTCGGAGATGTGAGCGTCCAGGTTCGACGGCTATGACCAGCCGGTCAGCGCTCACTGCAGCCGCCGAGAGCAGCCTTATCACAGCAAGACTTTTAAAATCTGCCGCTGGCTCTGACAGTTCTATAGCGGTTAAACATATATAAATAGTTTTACGTTTATCTAATGGTCATACTTTGGCCTCACAGTGTGTTTTTTTATTGTTCAGAGAAAAATGGGTTTGAAACAAATTAAAGTTAATGTTCATAACTTTATATTGTTAATGTTTTACTCAATCGCTCACTTTGTACTTCTGAATTATTGTCTTGTCTTCATTACCTGTAGTACAACTTTGTTCTACTCTTATGACTGTTACTATGCATTAAAATAACATGTAAGCGACATTTTATTCCAGGGACATCTGAAGAAACCCAGATCCTCACTGACTGTTGGGAGACTCCAGAACATCAGCAGCTCCATCTTCAGCATCTGGACCAGCATGATGCTGTTCATGGAAACTGAAGGATAGAAATGATTAAATGTATTTAAGCATTTTGCATTAAATATTTTTCAACTGTGTACGGAAAATGAATTGAATTGTTGAAGCCAGAAGTAAATTCTCTTCTAACATCAGACCTGTTTGATCAGATGCTGCTGATGTTTGAAAAGGTTTCTGTTTTATTACCAGACAGACAGAGGAAGAGCTCACCTGTTAGAGCTCACCTGTAGGAGCTCACCTGTATTCAGGTTCTGAGTTAAGTAGCTTGTTGTTTTTCACCATTAAAATAACCGGAGCAGATGAGTCGAGGCAGTGACACCATCAAGTACGCTGGTGTTCCAATTGCATATTAACCGAGACGCATTCTTGGGAGTCCGGACTTTGGAGTCATACTCGCAAGTCCGTACTCGCCGAGTACGTACTTGGAATTGAGAAATGGCTCCAGACTCAAGCCTGATCTGCTCCTCACCTTCCTACCAGTCTGGAGCTTTCAGAGCACTGATGATGTGTTTTGTTTTTCTCTCAGGGTTCTGCTGATGATGGCAGTGTTGTTCTGCTGTGGTGCTGGCTTCTTCATTCGCAGAAGGATGTATCCATCCCCTCTGAGAGATGAGCCAGCCTTCAACGTGTCCTTCACCAGGCACCCAGTCACCACACCAGGTACAATGTGGTTCAGGCAGTTGCACAAATGAAAAGATAGCATACACGAGCTAAAATGCACTCACAAGGATGGAATTATCAAAATACACATTAGAGCTACAACAATTAATCAAGTCATATCTTGAAAGCATTAGTCATTTAAAAAATAAGTCTCTGATTGCAACTTCAAAAAATATGAATATTTTCTGGTTTTCTTTCTATACGACAGTAAACTGAATATTTTTGAATTGTGGACAAAAAAAGACATTTTAGGGCATCATCTTGGGCTTTTGGAAACTTTGATCAACATATTTGACCATTTCCTGACATTATATAAGCCAAACAATTAATAAACTAATCGATAAAATATCTGACAGAAGGGGCTTGACTTTTCACACTAGCACTGGTTTTTAAAGAGAATAAGGACACGCAAACAAAACTACACTTTATTTTAATCAGGGTATTGACAGTGTTGAAAATGCCTGTGCTTTGATTTTATTTTTATAAAAGCTGTATGAACCCTAAATCTCAAACACCACACATCTTCCAGCAATGCCCTCAACAGGGAGAAATGATGATGGATATGAGGTGTCTGTTCCCTTTAAGTTCCAAACTTCTGCTGACTTTCCATAAAAATGTTTGTCTGGATGGGGATGAAGCCAGGGAACTCCTGCAATTAGACAGCTAAATGTAGTAGTCTTTGACATGACATCAATAGCTATGAACTGCTTCATAATGGCTGGCTGTGGTTCTGTCTGAGGGTCAAGGATGGGTTCCTTAAAACACACCACCTAGCATATATGTATGCTGACCTTTCTGCTCTAGATCTGTCATTCAAATATGTTACAAGTTTGCTTGAAATAGCAAAATGATCAACTGCAGTTACACAGTTTTCAGGGTACATCTGATTGTTAACATTGCATGCACACTACAACTCAAAAGTTTAGACACACCTTCTCATTCAATGTTTTTTATTTATTTGTATTATTTTCTACATTGTAGATTAATACTGAATATTAACACTTTTTGTTTACAACATAGTTCCATATGTATTCATATGTAGGAAATTCAGCGGAAAAGACGAAAGCACAGTCCTAAAATTGCGGTAAGAATATATTCCATTTGTAGGATATTTTTAGTCAGTTTTCGCACAGTGTTCTGAATTGGTAACATTAAGCAGTGATGCCATCTTTGTTCACAAACATGACTTTTTGCCTTTTTGTACTTTTAGGAAACAATTGTTAGACTTCATAACTCTGAAGAAAACATGCATTATGAACGGGGTTAGGGTTAGAGCAGCACACAGGTTGGAAAACTCCTGGCTGCAGAAGGATGGAGGCTGCACTATCCACCCACACACCCCATCAACGCTGCCATCTTCCTCATCTGACATCATGTCAGTGGTGATGTCCCTCCATAGCTCCATTTCATCTGGAGCAAGTACTGTCTTACTGGCATCCAGCACATAATCAGTACAGGAAATTAGTATCACTCAATACAGTTACTAGTGGAACAGAAAAATAATCAGTCAAGTGCCATTCCCTTCAGCATAGGTGATCATTTCTCCCCAGCTCCTCCGATCTTTTGCTCTCTGAATTGTGATTGTTGCCCATTCCATGTGTAGCCACATGGAACGAAATGATAGATGGACTTCCATCAGTAGGTCCATCTATCATTTTCATTCTGTCTGCCTCATCCTCTCTTCCCGTTAATTTTTCCAGTTGTGACGATATATTCCAGGGTCTCCTTCCTTATGATGTGCCAAGAAATGTTGCTTGCCATTTCCTAATTTTGTTCAGTAGTGTATCATTTGTGTTTAGTGTTTTTAAAACATCTTCATTGGTTATTCTGTCCCTGTAAGATATACGCAGCATCTGTAAAACCACATTTCTGCTGCAGTGATTTTGTTTGACATTTTATTGTTTATGTTCCAAGATTCACATCCGTACATCAGAGCTGGGAAGATCTGAGTGCCTTGAAAAGCGCTATATAAATCTAATCCATTATTATTATTATTATTAACCCTCCACCCCGACACATGCCTGATTTGCATTTGTATAGCTCACAGCATTTTCATTGACACTGGAGAGCTTCCCCTGTCTCGGGGGCTGGGAGATTAGCTGTCCACGTCAATTCATTAACCTGATTAGGTTAACTGTCGATAGTTGGTTAACTGGCCATAGTTGGTTAACTGGCCATAGTTGGTTAACTGGCCATAGTTGGTTAACTGGCCATAGTTTCCGTCTCCAGATGTTTTCGTCCGCAGATTCATCACGACCACACCTGGCTTTGTGTGAAATAAAGATACTAGATAAAAAAGACCTCACCGAAAAACGTCAGCATCACTACTTAATGAAGTCTATATCCTTGTAAATATTATCGACAGACAGTAAAAAGTAATGTCACAAATCACAACTTAACACAGGCTGCCTGGTTAAGAACGAGCCACAAAGCTATTTATTGTCTCACCATAAAAAACCCACAACATAGAAGCACATCCACTGTGGTGTGTTGTGTGTTCGTCTGTGTGTTAAGTGGAACAGATCCAGAGCAGAACTTCAAGCTTAACTCGAGTTTGTCCACAGAAACACACTCAGACCCTCAGCAGCCTCCCATCATAACAACATGCAGCAGAACATTAGCTTGATTTGCTAAAATGCATCGAAACAAACTGAGATAAAACTAGTCAGAAAACAATAAAAACACGTTTCAGTCATCCGCATCCTAACCTGTCATTTCAGACTACATCACCCGCTGACAATATTTTTAGAAAAATGGAAGTAAAGGGATTTGAACTGATGGCACCATTGGCAGCGGGGTGGGATCTGTGAGAGCTGCAAGCTGCTGATGTCTGGGAGACGGGTGGTGGCGGCTTGAAGTTAGAATTTGCAACCAAAAAAAAAGAAAACAAGGTGTAAGAATGGCCTGACAGACTGTGAAAACAGAGTCAGCAGTTTGCTGGAGAGTGGAATGATGAGCCGAACTTTAAGGACAGCCGTGATTGTCACCTTAGGGCTGCTCTGGGGGTTCATATGGGTTCTGTAAAGCATCTTGAGACAATTTGACCTGTAATTGGCGCTATATAAATAGAATTGAATTGAACTGAATCGAAAATTAAGTACAGGCTTATCTTTAAACAATCTTTAAATTCATTCAAAAACATAATGGGAACCAGTATGTGTAAATTATGAAATCATGTCTCTTATAAAAGATGAAATCACATGTCTTAGTTCCAGTTGAAGTTCTGTAAAGTCTGGAATTGATCAACAGAGTTTTGGTTCAGTCAGGTAGAAAGTGCAGGTCCAGGTGCATCTGTGTGTCAAAAAATGGACAGAGACCATCAGGTTTTATATATAATAGGCCCAAGCAGAAGCCTGTATATTGACTTTTTGTGCATCTTAAGTGCAGCGGCATGCTTGTGTCTGTGTTTGTAAGAAAATGAAATAGATCCCAAAACCAGTCCCTGTCACACATCGTACTTAACAGGTGTAAATGATGTGAGGTTGTTCACAGAGATGCAGAACCTTCTGTTTTGCAAATATGATTAAAAAAATAATTATTCAGTCAAATTTGAGACTGAACCAAACATTATCTTTTCAGGCTGTTTTGTTTCCACATGATATGTTTGATTTTCTTTCAGTTTCATCTGTTAACCACTTGCCTAATGTTTGCTGACAGTACAGTTTGCTGTAGCAAGAATGTGTCAAGTTGGCTCATAAGAGAACTGATCTAATCTAATGGGAATTTGATGGTAATAACACGACAGGAATAACTTCTCCTTCAGAACTATAAGATGAGGAAAGTTGTCACAGAAAGGATTTTCCTTTCCTTATGGAAACAGTAGAAAAGGAGGATATATGACACTGAGAGGAGGTAAATCTGAGGAGAAGAGCTAATTGAACTTTAAGAAACATAAAAGAGAGCTTGATATACTGTGTGTCTCTTCTGGTTTGTATTCACACAGCATATTCTAATTTTCAGCATTACTTTGGTCATTTCCTTGTTCATCTCCTCACTGTAAATTGCAATCTCTCAACCTGAATTATTTTAGACAAACTAGCCTAATCCTGTTTGTTGTGATCTACAGCGTGGCCTTTAAGGATCCTTTATTTTACACTTGAGATTCTGTAGGGAAGTAGGACACCTGATTAAACGCTCTGTCATTATTTGCATGGAATTTTTACTCAGTGTCAGTCAACCAAGCAGAAAATTGAATGGAGCGCTTCAATAATAACCACAGTGTAAAGCTCTGCTCTGCAGGCAGACTAGATACTGGAAAGGTGACCCAGAGCAGGAAGTTATGTCTAGTTTCTCTCTCTGATGAACTTCAAAGTACAGTCAGCATCACAGGCTACTTATGCTAATGATTTCTGACCCTCTGCTCTTAGAATCCAAAATGATTTCATGAGAGTTTGTTCAGTGCTTTTAGTTGTAGCCAAACACTTCATTCCAGAAGAGGTAAAATAAGGATGTGACACCATTCAGTGAACAGACAAAAAGAAAAAGAAGAAGGTGAATACTTTGTTGCAATGACTACATTCAAAGCCCTAGTGTATAGTGTCAAATTCAGGTCGATTGAAGATCAAAACACAATGAGCCAATGTGCTGGTTGTAGCCTTTATTTCACATTACTTCAATCAATCAAACTTTATTTATAGAGCACTTTTCATACAAAAAATGCAACACAAAGTGCTGTACAGCATTTAAAATGTACTTATATTTTTAATATATGCAAAAAGCACTTTACCATCTCAGTTCCCCTGGGTCAAAGTCAGTTGCCTTTTACAGTTTTCCTCAGTTGCTTTGCTACATTTCTCAGCTCAGAATTGAAATTCTCAAAACTGCGTGTTCAATCTTCACATCATTGTGTCACTTGTGCACATCAAAAAAGCAGTTTCTCATTTCTTTCAGCAAGTTACAAATGCTTTGGTTCATCCATGCAAATGATTCTGTACAATTCTCTGCTGTTTCCTACATTATCAGCTGCTTATGTCATGTTGATCAGAATGTATTCTAATGGGTCTCTGTTGAATAGTCTCACCCTCCACAACATTTAGGCATTAGTTCATCGCATCAGTCTTTACATGCAAAATGGTTGAACAAGTTGTCATAATATGTCAAGGATATTTCTATACATTTCCTTTAGATTTTTTTTTCTAAAATCTGTCCTGAATTGGTAAATTGCTCCCAGGTGAATCTTGACTTTCTCTAATTGTTACGGCCAGCGCCTCCTACCCCGTGTGTGTGTGTTTTAACCAAATGTTGTGAGTATGCAAATAGGGCTGTGTGATCCCCACTCCCTGGTTGGACCGTGGCAGCAGAGGCGTGGCTGCGACCAGGAGTCCAGTGATTGGTGCGGCGCTTCCCAGGCCGACCAACCGAAAACTGCCAACTCCTTTAAAAGAGTAGGCAGTTCAACTGAACGGAGCAGCTGACTTCCAGCGGGCCATTCTGTGTTACTGTGTGGTGGAGGCAAGATTGTCTGTGTGAAAGGAATTGGGCGAGGGTTAGAAGCAAAAACTGATACAGCCTCATTTCATTCCAGGTAGTTCCTTCTGTCTAGGTTTCACCAGGATTAGGGGTGCTGACTCCTGTGTAAGTTTTGTTTTGTCAGTTCCCATTTAGTGAGCCTTTTTGTTCCGTTTTTCTTTTGTCCACCGCGATGGTAGTGTTAAGTTCTCCTTATGAGAACTCTTTTTGTGTTTTGCTATTTTCTTTGATTTGAGCAGCACCCACCAGCCCTCTTCCTTAGTTTTGCCTCAGTTTGTATAGTAACGTGCACATTTCTGTTCAACCTTTTCTGTAATAAATAATTTGATTTTTACCACCCACAACTGTTTATGTTGCCCCCCCCGAGCCGGGGTTGTAACACTAATGAAGGGAAATGTGTGAAGGGTTAGAGTTTTCTGAAATCACTCAAAGATGCAAGAGAAGATATTTGTGATGTGGATGAGAATTTGTGTCCCAACAGACAGGAAAGTCAGGAGGTGTAGGAAGACTGGACTGTAATTCCTACAGCACTGCATGGACAGTTTTCCCTAAAGAGATCGTCCTATGTTCAAATTACTACTTTTGTTTTTTTGTTTTTTCTTTGTGCTGTGCAGCGCTGTTTTCCTCTCTGTATCACAATGACATGGTCTGTCAACAAATTACAATACAAATAGTAAAAGTATAAATGTGAATCTTATCCAGTCTCTTGCAATCAATCTCCCACATTCATTAAGGTGTAACCTACAATTTACAATAACTGTCAGCAAAACTTTAGCCACAGTTTACATCAGAACATCCCTCCAGAGAACACTGTTATAATGACAACATGACTTAGTAATCTGACTGTCTGATCCACACACAATGACACAAGGACTTGTCATTCTGATGCCACTGACATGTTCTTTAACAGATATTTACTTTTGAGAGATGAACTAAGGATTTTGAGTGACTGGCTTTTGCAGGTAATCCATGGTGTTTTGCTATTTGTACGAATAGTTTTGAGAAATGCATTTAGTGTTTTGCAAATGTGGAGGATGATTCGAGAAATGTACCAAAGCAACTGAGAAAAACTGTAAAAAAAAAAAAAAAAATCTGTATTTGCATCCATGAAAGTATCTCATGGTTGTAGACTTTGTCAATGATAAACTAACCTGTTTGAGAGAATTTCAAAGGCTGTACTGTAGGGTACAAACCTCTCTCCAAACTACTCCATCTCATCAGTGAAACATGGAGGAGGTCATGTCATTGCCATCCTGCCTCTGGAACTGGCTCACTTATCTTTATTGATGTTGGAATAGGTACGGCAGCAGCAGGATTAATTCAGAAGTACACACACACTTTGCCTGGCTGTGTACAAATTAATTTTGATTGGCTGGACCTGCATCCTGCAACAATAACATTGCCAAAGATGACAAAAAACAACAACTGAAAGTCTCAGACTGGCCAAACCAGATTTAAACTCTACAGAGCTTTTTATCTGCTGACAAAAAGACTGAAGACAGAGACCTGCAGCAAACATTATACTTTTGCTAAGATGACCAAGTGTATGTGCATATAAAGGGAAAGAAGGTACAAGAGAGACCTAAAACCTGAAGACAGAGAGCTCTGGCAAGTACGGTTTTACACTCTAAACTGTCCTTTTTTTTTTTTTTACATACAGTGAAGTCCATTGGACACTGACTCTATTTGTGTAATTCTGCCTCTGTGCACCAAGACAATGAATCTGAAATTAAACTATCAAATGCAGTTTGGCAAATTCCAGTCTGGCTTTTTTATGATTTGTTTTCAACAATGGTGTCCTCCTTGGTCGTCTCCCATGAAGTCCACTTTGGATCAAACAACGATGGATGGTGTGATCTGACACTGATGTACCTTGACCTTGGAGTTCACCTTTAATGTCTTTAGAGGTTGTTCTGGGCTCTTTTGTTACCATTCCTATTATCCGTCTCTTCCATTTGTCATCAGTTTTCCTCCTGTGGCCACGTCCAGGGAGGTTGCTACAGTCCCATGGATCTTAAATTTCTGAATAATATGTGCTACTGTAGTCACAGGAACATCAAGCTGCTTGGAGATGGTCTTCTAGCCTTTACCTTTAACATGCTGGTCTATAATTTCCTTTCTAATCTCCTGAGACAACTCTCTCCTTGGCTTCCTCTGGTCCATGTTTAGTGTGGTTCACACCATGTCACCAAACAGCAAAGTGACTACTGTAACCCTATAAATAGGCCGACTGACTGATTACAAGTTTGTAGACACCTGTGATGCTAATTAGAGGACACACCTTGATGGAACATGTCCCTATGGTCACATTATTTTCAGTCTTTTCTAGGGGTACCATCATTTTTGTCCAGGCCTGTTTCATGAGTTTATTTTTTAAAATAATTCTGTTAAACCACAGTCAAAAGCAATGTCTGATTTTCATTGGTTAATTTTCATAGAATTTTAATTTATTACTACTTTTGTCAGATTCAAATTATTTCTGTGACCATTGTGGGTTTTTCTTTCATTAACTGAAGGGTACCAACAATTGGTGGTGAGAAGTGTTTTTCCATCCACTTGTTTGTTTTATTGTAAAAATGTCATGTATTGATTTGCCAGCTTTTCCACCTCAGACAGACACATGGTAAAGCACTTACTGTGAACTGACTCCTTATACAATTGTATTGTTGTGAATGAAAACAGGTGTTAATGTGCATTTTTTTTATATCAGACTTTCCTGGAATTTGGTTAAAATTTGCACAAAATGTGGATGGGTCTGACTGTTTTTTTCTTCTCTGTGTAGTCTCCCAGCAGCTGGGGAGCATGCAGGGCTTCGGGGTCAATGGGATGACAGGAGGTGACCCAGGAGTTTCCATGACACACCCGGCGTATCCGGCACAGCCTGGCTCTGCCCATATGATAATGAGTTCCTACCCTCCACCTCCATCCTACTGCAACCACCCTCCGCCATCCTACGAACAAATATTTCAAAACAGCGACAAGAAATAACATCTGCAAGGAGCTAAGGATATGGAACTTGATGAGGGAAAGTGGCCTCAGGCTGAATTTTCAGGATGCAAGAGCCGCCTGCCAATTGTCTGCAACTTGGTGATTACTGTTTGTGGGTGTAAGAGTTGGAAAAACACAATTCCTGTTCATGGAAAAGACCAAAAGAGGCACAATCAACATACACTCACGCACACACACACACACACACACACACACACACACACCTTCATCTGTAGTGCTTCATTAACTCTTGATTTTTGTGCATCATATATACAGTGACCGTACCAGCCTTGTTCCAGCTGAGGACACGATCAGCTGAGGTTTTAGTGCTCACTGACTCACTGTCACCTGTCTCCTTCACCTCCCATTGCAACTGCATCTATAACTGTGCAGACTAGAACATGGGCACTCACTGTGTGTTAAAATGCTGGATACAGTAATGGCTGTTCTAACAACTGTTAATAAATAGTCTCATCCAAACAGTAAAACAAAAATACATAATTATAAAAACACATTAAAAGGAAAGCCATTTCTACTCAAAGAATAGCTGTTAAAAAAGAATGGCAGTTATATTATTATTAAATAATTTTAAGAATGACAGACTCATTTTCTACCCAGCATTGTACTGTAACATGGGCTCTTTATTTAATGAGGAGCTCTTGATCCATTTTATATTACAGAATGTGTAGTCCAGTTATGTAATGACTGAATGAGCACCTGCAGCAGTGGTGGACTCATCTCCCATGAACAGCAATGATGGCTTCATTTCAGGATGTTAGGGTGGATTGTCACTCTTGTTCTAGTGTCACATGCAAATTTTTAGTAAGATGTCCACGTGGTTCTGTATGCTGCTGCTGTCTCACTGGTCTATGGGAAATAAATGGTATGTCACATTTGCTCTTATTTAAAATTGGAAACTTAACAGTACAAATTCATTGTATTACAAATGCATGCCACACAGTGTGAACTTAACGCAGTAGAAGGCAGTACAACATTCGTTACTGAGATTCAAATTTACTTTTTTTTCAGAACGTTGTATGTTCCCCTTTGTTTTTGATGGCTTACTCAATTTTCACAGTGTCCTTTGCAATTGCAAAGTTATCATTTTGCAATATTCCTCTTCTCCCCTACAGACTGGAGTCAGCCAGTCAAGCAGACAAGTCATTTTATAATCATGTTTATTTATTTAACCTTTATTTAAGGTAGTTGAGAACTGATTCTCATGTTTAATAACGACCTGGTTCATACAATTAGACTGACTGAAAATCAGATAGACTCAGTTTTCACCTATTTATTTATTTTTCATGCACTGACTTTCTACTTTGGGCCTGTATTTTCAATATAGCCCTCCTTTACTTTTGATTGTTTTTCAGAGGAAATACTCTGTTGTTAAACTTCAAAATAATGCAGTTATTGAGGTGATATGAGTGTGAATGTGTATTGGTGATATATTACTTCTGTAGTATTTTGTACTACTGGCACAGCAATGCAACCTTAAACATAGTTTGCTCTTTACATATGTATAAGCAACTGATGAAGCATTACTAGCTTTTTGGCTAATAGTACTTTCAATGTCACATAAGAATCAGCATATACACTGAAACAATAGTGGTAGATCATCCACCACTTTCCTTCTTGGTGCTGCTGCATGAAAACACAGACCTGATGTGACATTGCATATTTTGAGAACTGTTTAGGTCAGTGTTAAATAAATTGAATGCAACATTGAAGAAAGGCATGAGCATAAACAGATAGAGTTGAAGACAAAATTACCGTATTTGCCCCATTATAAGATTTGTGTTTTTTTTTTTTTTCAAAAAATTCCAAAGTGCTGTTAAATAGATCAAGGAATTCCAAAGTTAAAGCACATGTTTGCACAACAGTGGTTTGTGCTTTGGCTCAATAAAAAGGTCAGTTCACAAGGGGGCTAATAATATTGACCCTTGTAATTTTTCAGTTTTCTAAAATTATGTTGTTGTATTGTATGCAAAGAAAAACAATTAATCTCTGCTTTCTGAAGAAAACTAGTATGTTTAGAAGTGCTATGTTGAAAATCCTCTGCTCTGTTAAAAATGGACCAAAGAAAATTTGGAAAAAAATGTAAATTTTATAGTGGGGCTAATAATTTTGTCTTCGACTGTATGTAATTCTATTGAATAACATGTTGAGGAAGACTTCTTTTCTTCCTGATTTCATGATATAGCTGACAGAGTGACTGTGCTGTTTGAAGCTGCAGCAGTGATCCAGGTCCCTCACCTGTCAGTCCTGTTGGATTGATCAGTGCCAAAAGCAACTGTAGGAAACATCACTTCATCATTTTAAACCCGTTCATCACATGGACCTCCCTGCATTAAACATTTGAACATGTTTCATCTCACGATTTGTCTTAGCATGTTAATTTTTTTTCAGTTGCTGCAACAAACTTAAAAATGAGGAATTATGTTTCAAACAATCCAGAACGAGTATACGAAAGTTGTCTTTGTAACACAGATCCGGTAAATCAAACTGTAATTGCAAGTGCGTGAGAAGTGTGATTCTGTCATTTTGAAAGCTTTTGTTTGTTTTTTGTCTGAAGCAAACCAGTCAGAGAGGGAATCACTGTCTAGCTTAAAACTACAAATGTACCTAAATTAATGTACTATATATTGTCCTTGAGTTATTTAACACACTTTCTTAATTTGCCTTATATTTTTAAAAAATACACTACCAGTCAAAAGGTTTAGAACTCCCCAATTTTTCCATTTTTTTAAATTAAAGATTCAAGTAGTTCAAGTCCAATGAATAGCTTGAAATGGTACAAAGGTAAGTGGTGAAATGCCAGGGGTTTAAAAAAGGTAAGGTTACCCAAAACTGAAAAATAATGTACATTTAGAATTATACAAAAAAAAAGCCTTTTTCAGTGAACAAGAAATAGGTTTAACAACTTAAAGCTGTTCTGTAGCAATGGAGGTTGATCAAACCTTGAAAGTTTGTGCTACCAAATCCTACAGGTGTCCCAACTTTTCTTGATTACTTCCAACCCCTCTGTCTGCATTAAAGTAGTGTTGGAACATAATGTGGCACCAAACCCTACAGAGTATTATTTGAACAGTATTGTACTGCAGAAAGTAGTGTGTTGCTATAAAAAACAATGAAAAGGCAATTAACAATAGAAGAGAGACAGACCATCATAACACTTAAAAATGTAGGACTTTCCTACAGAGAAATTGCGAGGAAAGTCAAGGTACAGTTTTCTTCACCATCAAAAGGCACTCAGAAACTTGTCTTCTGATTCTGTTGTGGCTTTGGGTCTTCCAGATCTCTTCCTGTCAGAGTTTCCCCCAGTTTCTAAAAGTCAACAACTTGCGTGAACAACAGCTTCAAGCACAGCTTAATAGTGTTCAACTGTGAAGAGAAGACTTCGAGTTGCAGCTTTGACAGGTCGAGGTTCTTGCTGCAGCAAGAAAGCCATTGTTAAGACGTCAGAATAAGAAAAAGACTCTTGCCTGGCCAATGAAAGGCTGCCAGTGGACTACTGAAGACTGGAACAAGGTAGTATGGACTGATGAATCAAAATTTGAAATCTTGCATTCGTCACACAGGATTTTTGTACAACATCAAGTAGGCGAAAGGATCATTTCCCAGAGTGACATCAACTGTCAAACATTGAGGAGGAAGCCTGATGGTCTGGGGCTGTTCTGCTGGATCCAGGGTCGGTTCTTGTACAGAGTGAGAGGAACCCTGAACCTAAACATCTACCACAGCATTCTGCAGCACTATGCAGAACCCTCTGGTATGTTCTAGTTGGTCAGGAGTTCATCCTACAGCAAGATAATGACCCAAAACATCAGTCCAAGCTATGCCAGAACTACCTTAGGAAAAAAAAAACAAGATGGTAAGCTTGAAAATATGGAGTGGCAGCACAGTCCCCAGACTTAAACCCATGTACCTGCCTGACAGGTTCAATATGTATTTTGTTATGGAATGCCAAATGCTCTCATTTTTTTCTGCAAAACGAATCTACCCACGGGTAATAAATAAAGTAACCTTGAACCTTGAATGGAGCTGGTTTGGGATGAACTGAACAGAAGAGTGAAAGCAAAGCAACCTACAAGTGTCACATATTTATGGGAACTTCTAAAACAGAGGGTTAAGAACTTTCTGAACTTTCTGTTCAGCTGTTACATCTTCCAAAGGTGGCTACTTTGATGAGTCAAAAGTTCAGAATGCATTTTGGTTTCTAAATTGCTTTTTTTAAAAACTTCATTTGTTTATTTGTTCTATGCTTTCATTCAGAGTACAATAAGACATTAACATGCACAATTTCCAATAAAAAACTGGGGTGTTCAAAAACCTTTGACCAGTAGTGTATATTTTATTTTTGTCCAAATGATTTGTTCTTACACAGCTGCTACTGTGTGTGTTACATTGAACGTACTGTCACCTCTGCTTGATGCTGGATTTCAGATCAACACATGTGCACCTTTGTTCCTTAGTTTTAAATAATTCACTTTCTGAGTGTGGGAAGTGTGTTTGTATAAGAGCAAGGGACAGATCTAGTATCTCTCTCTCTGATCTAGTGTGCAAAGTATAAACTAGTATAAACTAGCTAAACTCTCACAGCAGGACGTCCATCCATCCTGTTGCAGAGATGAAAGAAAATAGAGCCTGTTGCCATGGCCTACACCGACCACACACACACACACACACACACACACACACTGTACATCTGTGTTTAAACATTCTGTTTTACAGCTACTCCAGCTATTTACTGTTGCTCTTTCTGCTGTTGTTTTGAAAGAGAATTATCCAAATCAAAGCGGCAGATGACGAGGTATTTGGACTTTTCTTATGTCATCATGAAGATTATTTTTGCCACACTTGACAAAGCTCCTCCAGAGAACAGAAGGCATTATGCAGCCTTGTTCACAGCTTCTCTACAGCTCTCAGTATATGGAGGAGCACAAGTTTAGACTTCACTGCTCGGGACAGATGCACATTTTTAAACACATTTTGTGCTAACATACAATCTCCACATCTTAACCAGTACTGTGTTATTGTCCAGTCCAGAACTTTAGCTTTTTTGTCACAGATCCTCTCCTAACATATATTAAGAGGGAGAACGTTGAAAGTAGGTATGATTAGATGTTAACCCTTTGACGCACAACATGGGTCAAACGATACCCATTTTCCATTGAATATGGGTCACTTTTGACCCATGTTGTGCATCAAAGGGTGAATTAGATGTATTATTGCAATATTATTTCTGTCCACCAGTGGCAGCAATGAGCAGCACTACAGGCAATAAAAGAAGAAATTGTGACAAACTAAAATTAGACTTTTTTTCTCCAGCTTCAGTGCAATTAGGAATTACAACCACTGTTTGTATGTTCAACATTCTTTCACTACAAAATATGAGCAAATCTGTGTTTCTAATAGCAACAAAACAGCCTGGCTGTGATACTGGATCAAGGCTTCAGTAGAAATCAACTGCACTTCTCTTTTAGGTTTTGAAGATGTGCCACTTCTCATCCAAGAGGCTTCTTCAGTTCTGAGTGAGATGTGAATTGTTATGAAACCAGGTGATCTAATAGCAAAGACAGTTGTGGTGGAGCTGTCACAACAAAGAATGTGAATCTACCAAGTCAGGAATGACTCAGGATGTTAATAAGGCTAATAGATATACATTAATATAAGATAATAATGGTTACATTTTCTGGAGAGAGACATTATCACTGTGTTTATAGGTGCTTCATAAGTGGTGTTCCTGTAGCATAGTTTTTTCCCAACCACAGTCTCACTGATTCAACACCAACTCAGAAAAAAAAAACACAATGGGCCTCATGCAAGAATACTTGTTTTGCATGTTTTTCTGACGTCTTGCAATTTTCTAAGGTTTCTGTCAATCACAACACCTCTGAGTTTATTAGCAAGCTGTGATGTAGCTCCACATTCATTCAGACTGTCTGAGCATCTTCAGACAGAAAGATGTCAGATCGAACACTCACACTTCCTCTGTAAGAGAAAACTCCTACCTGAGAGGAATCACTAGTATGTTCTACATAAGTCTGTGTTTGAGATGATCTTTAATGAGACTTATTGATTCTTGATGTGGACTGAAGATACTGAGCCATTCTGATTCCATCCCCCAGCTGTTGCTGAGGGAACCCGCTACAGCTGCTTACAGCTGGGCAACAAGCTGTGAAGAAATCAACTGTTTCTACAGAACTGAAGATTTACTTTGTAACTTGCATGGCTGAATAAAGTAAAAAGAAAAAAGAGAAACTATTGCCAATACATGTGTCACAGAGTAGAAAGTATAATCTGTTTATCGAATTTCAAATATGCGTTCACCTTATTTTAGCTTTTTTTCCTCATTACGACCATAGGACATGATCATTTTGAGGTCAATTTCCCATTGTGGTTGAGTGACTTAGTATATGACAACTGTGAGACAGAGGATATTTACAACCAGATGTAAGTTCATATAATGAAAATATTTATGTGAAAATCCGTGCATACAGATTTTAAAAAATGATGGAGGCAGATTTCCAAATGCACTGGTTGGTGTCCTGTGTGCATATATATTTATTTATATATATATATATATATATATATATATATATATATATATATATATATATATATATATATATATATATATATATATATATATATATATATATATATAATAGTATTCATTGTAGATTAATACTTTTTTGTTTACAACATAATTCCATATGCATTCTTTTATAGTTTTGATGTCTTCAGTATTAATCTACAATGTAGAAAATAACTACAGAAAAGACATTGAATGAATAAAAGGTAGTGTGTGTATATATACACAGCAGCATTTTTAACTATCAGGAACTTCCTCTTCTTTTTGCCCTTCAGAGGACTCACAGACTGTCATCCACTCCTTATGGCACCAGATGTGGTTGCAAAACATTTGAAAAAACTTCTATTGACATGTTTTGGTTTGTAGTCTGTGTCTGTTCTGCTTTTTGAGTTGTTGGAGAAGGTTTCAGTCAGACTCCTGCCATGTTGCACCATGCTATTGGGAGCACTAACAGTACCTGCCCAACCCATAGATGGGTTATTTTAATTATATGTACTTACATCTGATCGTAAACATCCTCCGTCTCACAACTCTATATACTAAGTCACTCAACTATAATGGGATGGAAGGCCTCATTACAGACCCTTCACACCCCAATCTGGTTGCTCAGCTCCCATGGGAGCCTGAGCTATTTTTAGTCTCTGGCTGTTCAACTGGGAATACACCACACAATGCTAGAAAAGGTACTCAGTTTAATTATATTAAACTATGCAACAGGTACTGCTGGAAAAGCATTTTAAAGCTGTGTTCTTCTTGTTTTTGATTCACTTGTTAACCTCTTCATCTCTTTTTCCATCTGCTTTGAGGTTTTCAACATAAAACATCATTATTCCTTGTGAAATATCTAAATAAACTTCACTTCTAATAAAATGACACATGCATTTTGTTCCCCTATCTTTATTAATCCCTAGAGGGGAAATTCAGTTTTTCGCAGATCCCCCCAGTTGAGGTGAGGGGGTTGTCAGGGTGCAGAGTCAGCCATGGTACAGCACCTCTGGAGCAGGAAGGGTTAAGGGTCTTGTGGCCGCATCGGGGATTGAACCTCTGACCTTTGGATCAGTAGTCCAGAACTCAAACGCTGCACCACCACTGACTTATGAATTCCTGTGACAATATTTAATCTTACCACAGTCATTTAAGGGTTTTGGGGTGTGGAGGGTGGGGGTTAAACGAGTAAAAGAGCACTATAGGCTGTAGTGAATTTAGCTATAGTAAACATCTGACTAGAGTAAACACTGACAGGTAATATAATCACGTATCACCAGCAAGGTTTGCTGAAGCCCCACTGCCAATCACTGGATCTAAGTTTGATGTGGCTTTTATCAGCAACATTAGTTTTATGCAGAATTTTCTTTCATTTCTGCAGCTGTGAAAAATAGAAACTCGGTGCTCATGAATGCATGAGGTATTCGAACAGTTTTATCCACCACTGAATGTAGCCCTGACTGGCAACCTGTCATCTCATATGACTCCATACTGACTAGCTGCTGAGCAGAGAGAGGGTCTCATGCCCCCTCTTCTCATTTCTCATTGTATGTCTTCAATTCCTTCCCTCACCTCCTCTCCTCATGTCTTAGTCCCTCCCACTTGAGATGTAAGCAGAGGAGGCAAGGAAAATCCAAAATGAAAGACAGGTCAAGATAACAAAATGGACATCCTTGGTTTGGAGCTGTAATTTTAAAGCAATGGTAATTAAAAATGCTGTGTGGCACAGTTGCATCATGTGTTTATTGTATTGCTATTGTTTAATTCAATTCACAATGTGACATAATGTGACAAGAATGAACAGATGTCATAGATTTTCATTATTATTGTTTGATTTCCTGCACACGCACACACAAACAAACACTCCATAAAGGCCTAAGAATACTTTGTCAGTCCTGTTTCCACTGTGGTTTGTAGATTCCATCTGTGTCACACCTTGTTTGCACATCATGGGTGCCAATAACACTTTCACAAATGATACAGTAAGAATACAGTGGTGCGTCCACTTGGTAAGTTGCTATCTTAGAATGTCAAAGTCAAGATCCTGACTTTAATCCAGTAGAAATGTGGTGGAAGGACCTGAAGCCAGCACTTCAAATGAGGATGAGATTATGTTTAGGTTATATTTATGTGGAAATATGGCAAATTCTTACACACTTTGAAGCACCGCTGTTCAATGCCTGTTCAGCTGTTGACAGAGCAAAGTGAAAAAATTGTGTGGAATCTGAAGGTAAAGACAATTTGCAAACAGTTTGAAGAGTTTACACAGAAAGACAGTGGACTAAAGTTACACATGGTCAGTAACACAGATTACTTACATGGTATACATGGTCAACATCAGTCTTTGCTTTCATTCAAGCTGCATGAAGTGCTCTGTGTGGGGGAAGTGATGGAAAGTACAGGTTTGTACCTTTCTACCGCTGTAGGAACACAGCTACATTATAAAGTGTACACTGAGAACTAAACACACCTTTGGCTTTCTATTTATGTCAAAGTGGTTCGAGCAACCACCAAATGGCAGTATACCACAACAAGAGAAACTTCGACCATTGGACCATTTCTGATTGGTACTTTTATCTCCAATAAATTACTGATAGGATTATCAGTCATGAGGAAAATCTGCCCTATTTTCCTCATGACTGACAGATGACTGATAGCAGCAGAGCTGCCCTTGCCCTGTCTCATATTAACGCTTTTAGTAAACAAGGTCATTATTGTGCGTTTACATGAATAATAGCAACAATGAAAATAAACTGCACTCAGCTTACAATCTAAAGTCATCACATATGACTACATTTATCGAAAACATCCATCCAGCCATTATCTATACACCGCTTATCACCGCTTATAATCCTCATGAGGGTTGCAGGGGAGCTGGAGCCTATCCCAGCTGACGTAGGACAAAGGCAGGGGACACCTGGACAGGTCACCAGTCTGTCCCAGGGCTACATACAGTGGTGGAAAAAGTTTTCGGATACCTCATGCATTCATGAAATATTGCATTAAGAATCACTCTTAGGTCTCCAAATGGAATTTCTTTTAGTACAGTCACAGCAAAAATACTTCATTTTGATACCAGTGATCCACTAATGAAGATAACAAAGACACAATTTTTGTTGCCGTGCTTCATGTCTATATAAAGCCAGCACATTTGAAAGTTCTTCAGAGACAAAAATGGCTAAAACAAGGAACCTAATGCAGGAAACACACCTGAAGATACAGCTTCTCAGCAAAGAAGAGTACAGCTGCCGCCAGAGGAAGTGCAGATGCAGTCCCTCAGCAGTTGGATACACTCTGCAGAAATACAAACGAACCAACAGCTTGGAAGACAAACCAAGATCTGGGCGTCCAAGGGTTTCTTCAGCAAGAAATGATCTGCATGTGCAGGGAAAACCACCACATGACATCACAGGAGCTTCAGCAGCAGTGGTCAAACCAAACTGGTGTCGTGTTCCACCCTGGTCCGTGTATATTTTGGCAATTGGATTTTCCGTTCTGAAACGGGTTTGAAAAACAAAAAAACGAGTGGTTATTTGATTTTTATTTTAAAATACAAAAATTAAAATTGAAATACAAGGCATTTTTCCTTTTCATGATCAAAAGGGATATATGAAATTTTAAAAATGCTTTGATTTTCATTTTATATAGAGAATAACAAAGAAATAAAATCAGTAAGAGACAGAAATGAAAAAAGGTCCGTTTTTTCATTTTCTGAGACCGGAAGTGGTCATCAGCAAGTGTGGAGCCAAACGACAATAAGATTTCAGAGGGCGGAGACAGAGAGCAGTGATTGGTCAGACTGACTGAGAGCCAGAGAGCAGTGATTGGTCAGACCATAGATCTATAGAAGACAGCTCCCTAGCGGATCTAGTCTTCCATAATAGGTATGGTCGGAACGTCTGGTAGCGTCTTTGGCTGCTGTTGACCTGGTTTTTGGAGTAAAACACGGTAAGAAGATAAATACTTCTAACCAGTAGCGTTGTTTTGTTCTACGTTAAGTCACCGGCATGTGAAGAGTCGTGTTTTGTCGTGTTTGAGCAGTTGGTCCGGACGCGTTAGCTAGCTAAGCGGCTAAGTTAGCTAGCTAAGCGGCTAAGTTAGCTAGCGGGCTAATTAACACAGGTGGCTAACTTACCGCTGAACACCTGTGTTAGTTGCTGCCGCAGCTGTCCTCACTGTTAGAATGACCTTTTCAACCTGTATTTCTCTGCTGTGTATTTTAGCTTTTAAAAAAGTTATTTTACTTTAAGGTTAACTGAAACCTGTTCAGCTGCACTGAAGTTTAACTTTCAGCTGCTTTGAATTAAACCGCACTTAACATTGCACAACATTACCTCTCTGAATCTCCATAATCTCATTAAATTCCTTCTCTCTTCCACTGCTCAAGTTCAATCCAGTATATAAAGTGACATTAATAGTGAATAAACTAACAACCAGCCATTGTATTTATTTATTATTCCATGTATTTGTAGTAAAACATGAGTTGAAACATCCTACTTTTGGATCTAGAACTGCACAAGCTGTTCATTTTCAGTCACCTGACGAGTTAAACTCCCCTTTTTATGTGAGGTTGAAGCAGAAAGTCTGAGTTAACAAAGAAAGTTGTTTATAATTTGCAATACCTGTTATCTCTGACTGAGGTTTTAGTTTTTGTTGAGCTGATTTACATGTAGAAACTTTGTTCAGGAAGATTTCTCAGTAGCTCAGAGGACAGGCTGCTTTTTACACAACCTTGTAAGAGAATGTCTGTCAATGCTTTCAGCAGAATTTAGAAACACAACACTTCCTAAACAGATATTTTGAGGCTGTGAGGTTGAACGTTTGAGAGTCTATCAGTGTGTTTGTTTGTGGTCTTTCTGTTTCTAGGTGGAAGCTGAATTAGTGAGGATGATTCCTGCTCCTGTCATCTCTAAGCTCCTCACACATCTTTACCTGCACATGAGGAAAATCACTCCTGTAGAATGCAGGTATGTTTGTCATTATTATAAAAAGATGTTGCCTGGTGACCTGTCAGAAACCCATCATACAGAGTCAGCCAAAATAATGTTTACACACATCAGGAAAAGAAAAACTTGCATAAATATTTCAATACCAATCATTAAAATTGACTTTAAATTTAGCTTCAACACGAGATAAAAACATTTACTTTCATTACTGATGTCAAGTTTTAATAAAGTTCATGCTACTTTTATAAAATGATGAAAGTGAATAAATTGTATTTCTGTGATCTGTGTTTGATTTCTGTCTTTTCTCCTGTCATCCAGATGTTCAGAGGGAGATGATGCCACATCTGGTCCAGCTGATGGAAGGTCTTGAAGTTCTCTGACTGGCCTCGACTGAAGATGTTCCTCTCACTGGATTTAAGGTTCAGATGCTCAGTAACAAACTCCACCAATGAGCCAACAGGGAAGCTTTAGGTTTATTAAATGTTGCTATGAAGGTATCACTGTTTTTCTTTGTGGATGCAATGAGCTCCAACTGAAAGTTGAAGTAGAACTTAGAAGTAAATCCTTCCATCTGAAAGGATTTAGTTGCATTAATAACCTCATAACATTCTAATTTTTATTCCAGTCTTGGTTGGAAATAGAATCTCTGTATTGATTCAGGTAAAAACTGAACTTCACAGCATGTTGGAGCAAAACAACCAGATGAAAACTGTGATGGTGTTGGATTGTCAGACTGTAATGTTGCAGCTCAAAGCAGCTTTTCTAGCTCAGTTCATTCTGACATTCAGCTATGAATCAACACAGCAGATGGTGATCCATGCTGTGGAAGTCTCACATCTCCTGATTTAATGGAGCTGCTTTGCACTTTTTACACTGTTTATTCACCAACACTTAATTTAATAAAAGTCCCATCTAGTTTTTATGAGGAATGTGATGCTTTAATTTCTCTGTGAATAACTGCAGTCTAATGGAACAGCTGGAACTCTAACATCTGTCCTGATATTGATCATGAAGTATTGATCAGAATACTTATGGTTAGCAGTCATCCCTGAAGTTTTACATTAAAATCTTTACTTGTGTTGTGAACTTTGGTAAGAAGCAGAAACTTTAGCGTTGCCATGGATACATGAGTGTTAAATTCTGTCCATGTTTCCATTTTGGGAAATGCAGTCCAGCAGATGAGTTTGTTTTTACTGCCAGCTACCATTCAGTCTGAGATATTAAGAATAAATAAATGTGCATAATGTGGAAATGAACAGATTTTATTTTTATTTATTCCTACAGCAGCTGCACGGAAAGTTCCAGAATGTGGAGGAATTTAGTCTCAAAATCACAGACATTAAATATTACCTGAAAGTCGGGTTATTGTTGTTTATCAGCACAATACAAAAAGATTCATGTTAGACATATTCCAGTTAGAATATCATGATTTATGTAAATTTACCTCAATAATATGAATGTTCAGGTTAAGATTGTGCAGTGATATTTATTATGCAAGTTTAGCTGATTAAAGTTTATGACTCTGCACTACAATATTATTTATTATTTAAATTTACATCATTATTATAATATTTAGGGTCAGACGCTACAGTATTGAGATTAAGAAATCAAATATTCTATAAAATGTAAATACACTGAACTCATTTGGATATATTTAAGTGAGACTCTACAATATTATTTGACACAAATCTATGTAAATCAACATTTTAATCATTTTTACTCCAAACATTTACTGGACTGATTTAAACATTAAAATCACTCCTTTCTAATCCTCTGCTGTACGTTCAAACCTGAGGCCTTAAATAGAAACACACAAGTATCTGATTGAAGGAACTTCTGCAGAGTCCTGGTTCCAGAACATGATGATAGAATTATAGACAAACTTTAACAAAAGCTGCCTGAGAGTTTACAGGATTTTATGTTAGATTTCTTCAGTAATTTAATGAGAGTTATCAGCAAAAATCAAGTGTTCATTTGATGAACTTCACTTCCTAAAACATCCAGAATTGGAGCTCATATCTTTGGCAGCTGTAAAGTTTCTGCTCCTTCAAAGTTCACAACACAATGAATGAATTCCTAAAACACTCTCAATGCTGGAGAGCGTTTTTGATGCTGAAGCAGTGACCAGTTTTTCTGTTTCTTCTCTGGAGATGCACAATGAGGGACGTCTGCAGAGACTGAGAAAGAGTCTCACCACATCCTGACATGAGGAAAAAGACTTTATTGAAGACTACAATGAGAAAAACTATCAGACAGCAGACGGCTGCATTCAAGGTGAGCTCTGAACATTTGATCTGGAACAGGAATTCAATAACGGCAGCATGAGCTTCATTTCAGTCTGTAGCTGCTGAATTCATGGATGAATCATCTGGCACGAGAGAGGAAGACCATCAAACATCCATGTCAGCTGATGGAGGTCCAAGAGTCTCACTGAACAACCAACCTACAGAGTGAAGACCTCGAATCTGATTGGACGGCCTCCTATTCAGCCACGTGTGAACAAATGCCTCTAAGCTGATTTGTTTTCTAAAATAAATCTAGTTTGAGTCCTAATCTATGCTTGTGTGTTTGCTTCTTTACACTGCTGTTAACAGTTTAGGCTGTTAGATTGTTCCAGATAAGACAAGTACAAGATTCTTCAGAGCCGTTCTACCACGAGCCTGACAGGAAGAACTCCAACAGCTACTGAATGTTCCTGTGGTTCCCTCAAGGCTACAGGAGGAGTCCTACAAGGACGAGCCGGTCCACCTGATGGCGGCCAGTCGCTGCGGTTCAAAGCCAACACCGACTACGTGGACTTCTACTGGACCACATGGAGGCCTTCAAACCGGACCAACAAGTTCAGCGACTCCCCGACTCGTGGGTCTGAGGACGCCGCCGAGCCTCGGTCCAGCCGGCCTCCTGTCTGTGGGTGTTTGAGTGCTGAGAGGTTTGTGGATGCATGTGAACATTCTGTGTTGAAACAGCAGCTTTGGACTCAGTAACGCCGGAAAAACCAAGAGCTCCTTTATTTGTGACTTCCACTAAAAAAACTGATGAAAATAAGTTTGCCAGGGTTCTGACTGATAACAGATTATTAAATAATGAAAATAAGTTTGCCAGGGTTCTGACTGATAACAGATTATTAAATAATGAAAATAATCGTTTAAATATTCCTTTAAACAATCTTTTTAGGTCTACATTTCCTTTACACTGACTATATGCACAAGTATTTTGGGTGGAATATACCATTAAGCCCAATATTCAAGGGTTCTTCTGGGAATATACCATTAAACCAACCTTTTAGGTAAATGTTCCAAGATGTTGGGTAGAATATACCATCAGATAAACATTTTAGGTCTACATTGGAAGATTTTAGAGTAGAATATTACTCCAAACCATCCTTTAGCTCTACATTTAAGGTGGAATACTCCTTTACACCAAGATTTTTTGGTCTATATTAAAGGATTTTAGGTGAAATATTCCTTTGAACAAACTTTTTAAGTTAATGTTCAAGGATGTTGGGTGGAATATACCATCAGACCAACCTCCAAGGTCTACAGTACTGAATTTTAGGTAGAATATACCATTAAACTCACCTTTTAGGTCTACATTGGAGGATTTTAGGTGGAATTTTTTTTCCAAACCGTCTTTTAGTCTACATTTAAGGATGTTTAGGATGGTATATTCTTCCAAACCAACTTCTCAGGTCTATATTTCAGGTGGAATATTCCTCCATACTAACTTTTTTGGTCTACATTGAATGATTTTTTTCTAAACCACCCTTTGGGGTCTATATTTGAGGTTTTAGGTGGAATATTCCTTTTAACCAGCCCCTCAGGTCTCTTTGAGGATTTTGGATGGAATACTCGGTTAAAGCAACATTTTAGGTGCATGTCCAAGGATTTTTGGTGGAATGTTCCTTTAAGGTGGATGTGTGAGGACCTTGTAGGTGGAATACTTCCTGAAACCAACCTTTTAGGTCAACATTCAAAGATTTAAGGTGGAATATTCCTTTAAACCAACCTAAATTTCATGTTTTGATCATTATCAAGTGAGAAACCTCAATCCAGACTCCTCATAATGACGTTTGAGATTTATGCTGCTGTTATTTGTTTAGTCCAGACTAAATGACAGAAATCCACAACTGTAATTTTATTTCAGGACTCTTATTAAATGTCAAAACAATCCATGTGACTCTAAAAGCTCAACAGCTTTACAAACTCTAAGATTAAACTCTCCACAAGGATCCAAAATAAGTTGGACTTCTACATGAGCGCTTTAATTATCCTTCATCTACTTCCTGAAAAGTTTGGTCAATAAAAAAGACAAAATCTAGTATTTTCAGCTGAACTAAAGACAGACTTTGTGATTTTTCTGCTCACATGTTGTGTTGTTGTAAACCTCCTCTTTCAAATAAATATCCTCCTAACCCTCTGGAAACCAGGGTTTGTCCTGTTTTTGTGTTGCTCCTCGGCGACCCTAGACAGCCGGGTCCTAATGTTTTTTGAGCAACACACCATACTATGACGTTTTTACAATGATGGTTCTACTATGGAACCAGTTTGACATGTTCAGGTGTTCTTTGTGTGAAAACTCAGAGATTTCAGGGATCAGAAGGTGGTTTTCAACTTTCTTTGTTAACTTTCTGCTTCAACTTTAAACTAAATTTCCTTCACTAACCCAGCCCTCTGGACTTCCAGTAAGCTGTGTTCCTATTGGCTGTCCAGGTGGCTGCTAGGTGTTATCAGGAACACCTGAGCAGCTCAGTGTCTTCCTGCTTTATTTAGCTGCAGACAAACATTTCCTCTGCTTCTGTTCACCACTGAACCGGGTTTGGCTTCGTTGCTTTAGTTTGTTCTTTAAGTGTTGGCTTGCAGCTTCCAGCAGTAAAATAGTCTTTAATGTGTTTCTTGGTGTGTTTTAGGGCTTTGTACTGGATAGTTGTCTTGGTAAATGTGGTTCTTTAGCCACAGTTAGCACATGGTGCTAATGTGTGCAGTGATTAGTAGATTTGGTACAGCTGAGTTGTGTCTTTATCTTGGCTGTAGTGAGTCTCTAGAGGTTTTTGGTCAGACACATTCTGTATTCTTGTTTGTGAACCAGTGTTGGTTGTCCAGAAGGTAAGAGTTCCTGTCCTGATTCTCTGTTCTCAGAGGTTCTCTGGTAGGCTGCAGGAGACTTTAGCGTTTGGGTTGTGCTAGTTTTTGTACGGTTTCATTTGGACGACTATCTTGAGGCCCCTCCATGTGGTTTAGTGAGGTTTTCTGGAACAGTTCTACAAAGCAACCTGCAGCAGAAGAGACTTTGAGAGTTTTTAGGAAGTTCTGGAGACCAGACTTTAGAGCAGCAGAAACATTTGTCAGCAGTTTGAGCAGGAGAAGGTGATCTTCAGAGTAGAAATGAGAAGGAAACCTTCTTGATCCATGTGGTGAGGTCCTGTACCAAGAGTTTGAGCAGGTTGTGAAGAGTCTGTAGTTCTTTGGTCTGAAAGCACAAGAAGAGTCGACTCATTAAAGGAGAAAACAGGAGATATTGTTGCTTCTTCTGTCGCTTTGCAGTTTCCTTAGACTGAATATCAAGTTTATGTTTTAAATGATTTACCATGTGAGCCCAAGAAGATTTCAATAAACTCCCTCCATCCCCTGGACACAACAGATTTTATTACCATGTTAAATTTTTTTTTTTGAGTATGTTTTTGAGTTTTAATCATAGTTTTAGCATAGTTTTTTTCTCTTTGCTTGTTTAGTTTTGTCATCTGCATGAAAGGTGCTAAACAAATAAAGTTGAATTGATAAACTGAATAATTGACTAACTCATGATTGTGACAACAGAAGTATTTTCATTGTGATTTAAGGATTTGTTTCATTTGTAAGGTTGGGGTTAAAATCTTGACAGAAAAAAAATTAAAGAAATAAACTACATTAAAAAAGCAATTAAAGGAAAAAAACATTCAATACAATAAAACTTAAAAAGAAAATCAAACATTAAATACAATTAAATTATAATAAACAGACAAAATATTTAATTAGATAATTAAACAAAAGATACAAAATGTAATCATGAAATTAAACAATTTTTAAACAAAAATATTAAACATTACAGATGAAATATTTTAGATAATTGAACATTTAAAAAAATACAATTAAAAAAAGAAGAATATGAAGCATTTTAAAAAATACAAAACATTTAATTAGATTATTAAACCTTTAAAAGACTAAACATTTAATTAGAAAATTAAATGTTTAATTAGAAAATTAAATCCTAAATACAATAAAAGTTTAAATTGGAATTAAACAGAAAATACAATGAAGCATTTAAAAAGAATAGAAAAATTAAGAGGTGGTAAAACATTTAAAAAGAAAAACCTTCAAAAATTAATCAAAAAATTAAACATTGGGAAAGAAAAGGAAATTTTTCAAACAAGCCGATAAAACATTTGAAAAAACAAACATTAAAAAGAGAAAACATTTGGAAATCAAATCAGGCGTTAGAAAAGAATAAAAGGTGAGAAAAGAGCAAAACTAAACATTTAAGAAGAATCAAACTAAAGACAAAACATTTGAAAAGACACCAGTTAGACTTTAGAAGATCAAATTAAACAGAAGAGACAATAAAACGATCAAAAAGAGCAAAAACAGATAAAAGTCAAAGGGTTTTCTAGTCTGAAACGAAAACATCAAGTTGTTTCTTCAAACATTTCCTCTTTCTATGTTCTTGGTTTGATTGTGGATAGATTTACTAAGAACTCATTTCAGAAAACTGCTTTCCAGATAAAGTCTACTAGTAGTTGAAGGCATTTATCAAACTAATGTTACCTTCTGATCTCCACAAACTTTACTGTTCAGTGAAGAGAATCAAAGTTTGTTGAGTATTTCTAAAAAACCCACAGGTGAAGGTCTGAGAAGAACTCAGATGGATGGTCTAAATGTGAAATCAAGACTCATGGTCACAAGTTTTAAGGCTTCTGTTAACCAGAAAGTTCAAACTAACAGAGAAGTACTGAGAAACTTTTAAAACTTCAGTCCTCAGACTGTCTGAAGGTTCAAACTAACAGAGAAGTACTGAGAAACTTTTAAAACTTCAGTCCTCGGACTGTCTGAAGGTTCAAACTAACAGAGAACTACTCAAGAACTTCTAGGATTTCAGTCCTCAGACTGTCTGAAGGTTCAAACTAACAGAGAACTACTCAGGAACTTAGAAGATATCAGTCCTTGGACTGTCTGGAAGTTCAATCTAACAGAGAACTACTGTGGGACTTAGAAAATTTCAGCCCTCAGACTGTGTGAAAGCTCAGGTCCTGAGGACTCGGGAGGTCTGGAGGCTTGGAAAGTCTTGGAACTGAGGGTTCAACCCTCCAGCACAAAGGCTGAAGTCCAACCTCCTGAGAAAAATGGTCGAGACGAGACTCGAGTTCAAAAACAACTCGAAAAAGACAAAAAAATAGATGATAAATGCGCAAAAAAAAGAAGAATTAGTATCTGAGCGAGTAGCTCAGGGGGATAAGAGGATAGACTACTAACTGGAAGGTCGCAGGTTCAAGACCCACCACCGGCACTTTTCTTTCTTTGTCTTTGTCAGAATTTTGAGAAAACTTAAGAAGGGTCTGGTCTTGAACCAGCGACCTGCAGCGCCATAGGCAAATCCTTAACTCACTGAGCTACAGATCAGACAAAAAGAAATAAATTCGTCGTCCCTTTGACATCGTAGTTCCCGAAGTGACCACATGGGTGGAGCCAAGGCGGAGTCTGGGTGGAGTCAGGGCGGAGAGTAGGCGGGGAGGTGGGTGGCGGCCTTCCCCCCTCTACTCCCCCACCTCCCCCCACCGCCCACCACACCTTCCCCCGCCCCACGAGTTCTTCGAGTCTCCACGAGTTCTTCGAGTCTCCACAGGTTTTCCCGAGTTTCTGGAGTTTCCACCAGGTCAGAGGCAGAACAAGTTGTCATGAAGAGGTGTTGAAGTCAGCCAGGACGGACTGACTTTTTACAGCGACTAGAAGGAAGACCACTAGACGAGCAGGTCTTTAACCACCATCCATAAAATCCATGGAGTCGCTCCAGAGAAATGAAGGGAGGTCAACTTTTATCAACCTCCATCCAGATGTTCAACTTCATATCTTTACTTTGAGATTTTAGCACCACAAACCTTTAGTATCACACTTTATTATCCTTTATTAGGACTTTAATGGAATCCACCAGCAGATTTAGTTTTTGTTGACAAACTTTATTCTTGTCGTTGTGGGACTGCAGTATTTAAAACTGTTCCTTCTATTTGACCTCATGTTTATTAGTTTTAGTGGAGAAAGTTATTTTAATTGTTGATTAGTCTCTTAAAAACCAAATAATAAATTAGATTAGTCAAGAGGTTTAAATTTCTTACTTTGTCATATTTTAAATATGACAAAAAAATATAAAAATAAAGCGTCTTGAGACAATTTGACCTGTAATTGGCATTATATAAATAAAATTGAATCAAAAGTGTATGTATCTTGTAATGCTGGAGTAATTCAGCCATGTATGTTGCAAAACACATTTTCTTTTTCTTTGTCCATTAATCTGTTGATTGTTTTCTCCACTAATTCATTTCTTGTTTTGGTTTATAAAATGTCAAACCCAAATATATTCAGTTTACTGTCATAAAAACCAAAAAGATTTACATTGATGTTGCAAGAATCAGGCAGTTTTTCACTTTTTTATCTTAGTTTAGACAGAAAGATAGTTGATAATGTGTGAATTGTTGCAGCTTGTGAGCTGTAAAAGGTTTTAATCTTTGGGGCCGAGTGTCGGAAAACATTTAGAAACCAAGATCAACAAAACACTCAACAAAGATTTGAACATCATTAAAGTGAAATCCAACTTTTGCATGACAATGTCTAATTAAAGGACATTTATTTCCAATGTAAATGTGTGATATTCATCCTCTGGAGCTTTCTCTTCACATCGTCTTCCACCTGGACTGGTTTGGTCGGGAGCATGTGCAACAAACATTTGAAAAACTGCACTTTAACATCAATGAATGACACTGAAGTTTAATCTCTACATAAATGAGACTGAGTCTGGATGTGCTGCTCTGTCATTAACTCCTAAGTTTAGGGAAAGTTCAAACAAAAGAGGACAGTTCAGATAAGACTTGAGAATGAGCTTATTTTGAACAAACATCTCAGACTTTCTGAGCTTCAGCACCTCTAGCAAGATATTTTAACAACAAGCAACTCAAGAGATCCAGAAGTTGGAGAGAGTTAGCTTTAGCTGAGCCAAAGAACATGTGGGACGCTAACCTAGCAAACATTTCAGACTTTTCTCTGTGAATTCTGAGAAATAATTTCCTATTTAATGACAGAGCTACACATCTTAACTCAGTCTCATTAAAACAGACTCTAATTCAGTGTCATCCATCCATATTAAAGTGCAGTTACCCAAAATGTTTGCTGCATGAGCTCCAACAAAACCTGTCCAGGTAGAAGGCCACTTTGACAAACAGGAAGTGGACGATTCCAAGCAGATTTATAGAAGGGGGAACCGGACTGTACTAAGTGTGGTCGAGTATAGAGGGGTGTTTTGTGGGTTTTTAAGGCTGATAATGATTATTAGTGAGACATTTGGAGTAGATATTCATTTGCAGTAAATGAAAGTATTTAAAATCTTGGAGTTAAACTTAGAAGAACACAAACTCTAACAGAAAACTTTGTTGATACAGTTTTTGTTTTGTTTACAGATGTTAAGTTAACCCTTTTAACATCCTCACCAAGAAAAAGAGGCAATGAAAAAAATTATTTCATTATATTTCTTATCTCTTTGGGGCACTAATAACAACAATCAATGGTTTTTTTTATGAAGAGACCCAGCGATTTTTAAAATACTGACCTCTACCAGAACGGTTGAGAAAAAATTATTTTACCCTTTTAAATCTTTTTTTTTTTTACATTCAAATGACACATTTTGTTTCAGCAACTCCTTAGGCACCATAAGATGTCAAAAGTATTACTTTACTGTTGAAAATCACGAGCAAACAGAGGCCTCATGTGAGGGAGTGGATTTTGCTCGTGTGCTAACTTCCTGTGAGCAGAGACTAAACTTGCTCTGCCATGCTATTTCAAAACGACATTGACATCTAGCTGGACTTTTTTTGTATAGATGTACCTTATGAGGTGGTACCTAATGAGGGTGGTAGAGATGGCTGAAACAGGGTGGACTTAAGTAAAACATATTTTTCAATAAGATTTAGGTGTGAAAAATGACATTTTTCAACAAGTGATAGTACTATGTTTTTTTTGCGCCAAAATTCATGATGATTTTTTTTTCAAAGAAAACCTTTCTGGAGTGTTTTTCACGGCCTCCTTTACATTATTTCATCATATGGCACGTTTTTACAACATGTTGAAAAATCGCATTTTTTTTCGACATAGTATAGTAAGGCGTTTTTTTGCGCCAAAATTCATGATGATTTTTTTTTCAAAGAAAACCTTTCTGGAGTGTTTTTCACGGCCTCCTTTACATTATTTCATCATATGGCACGTTTTTACAACATGTTGAAAAATCGCATTTTTTTTCGACATAGTATAGTATGGCGTTTTTTTGCGCCAAAATTCATGATGATTTTTTTTTCAAAGAAAACCTTTCTGGAGTGTTTTTCACGGCCTCCTTTACATTATTTCATCATATGGCACGTTTTTACAACATGTTGAAAAATCGCATTTTTTTTCGACATAGTATAGTAAGGCGTTTTTTTTGCGCCAAAATTCATGATGATTTTTTTTTCAAAGAAAACCTTTCTGGAGTGTTTTTCACGGCCTCCTTTACATTATTTCATCATATGGCACGTTTTTACAACATGTTGAAAAATCGCATTTTTTTTCGACATAGTATAGCTAAGGCGTTTTTTTTGCGCCAAAATTCATGATGATTTTTTTTTCAAAGAAAACCTTTCTGGAGTGTTTTTCACGGCCTCCTTTACATTATTTCATCATATGGCACGTTTTTACAACATGTTGAAAAATCGCATTTTTTTTTCGACATAGTATAGTAAGGCGTTTTTTTGCGCCAAAATTCATGATGATTTTTTTTTCAAAGAAAACCTTTCTGGAGTGTTTTTCACGGCCTCCTTTACATTATTTCATCATATGGCACGTTTTTACAACATGTTTGAAAAATCGCATTTTTTTTCGACATAGTATAGTAAGGCGTTTTTTTTGCGCCAAAATTCATGATGATTTTTTTTTCAAAGAAAACCTTTCTGGAGTGTTTTTCACGGCCTCCTTTACATTATTTCATCATATGGCACGTTTTTACAACATGTTGAAAAATCGCATTTTTTTTCGACATAGTATAGTAAGGCGTTTTTTTTGCGCCAAAATTCATGATGATTTTTTTTTCAAAGAAAACCTTTCTGGAGTGTTTTTCACGGCCTCCTTTACATTATTTCATCATATGGCACGTTTTTACAACATGTTGAAAAATCGCATTTTTTTTCGACATAGTATAGTAAGGCGTTTTTTTTGCGCCAAAATTCATGATGATTTTTTTTTCAAAGAAAACCTTTCTGGAGTGTTTTTCACGGCCTCCTTTACATTATTTCATCATATGGCACGTTTTTACAACATGTTGAAAAATCGCATTTTTTTTCGACATAGTATAGTAAGGCGTTTTTTTGCGCCAAAATTCATGATGATTTTTTTTTCAAAGAAAACCTTTCTGGAGTGTTTTTCACGGCCTCCTTTACATTATTTCATCATATGGCACGTTTTTACAACATGTTGAAAAATCGCATTTTTTTTCGACATAGTATAGTAAGGCGTTTTTTTTGCGCCAAAATTCATGATGATTTTTTTTTCAAAGAAAACCTTTCTGGAGTGTTTTTCACGGCCTCCTTTACATTATTTCATCATATGGCACGTTTTTACAACATGTTGAAAAATCGCATTTTTTTTCGACATAGTATAGTAAGGCGTTTTTTTTGCGCCAAAATTCATGATGATTTTTTTTCAAAGAAAACCTTTCTGGAGTGTTCAGAAAGAAGATTCTAACATGTCAGTTGTATGACAGAGCTGTGCCAACAGCAACAGTGAGGAATACTGCTCTGTGCTATTTCCTTCTGGATGGGATCTTAGTTTGAAAGTGGTTGCCACATAGTGACCAATTTGTGGGACAGCCAGTTTTCCAAGTGGTGGTTCCTCCAGCTCTGCATGGGATAGTGCTCCAGACATTCCATGGTGGTGTGGCAGGTGGGTGTCCATAAGACATATGATGGTATATTACAACATCTTCTTTGGCCATGCTTAAAAGTACAGATAGCTCCTTCTCATTAAAATGTGCCACACATGCCAGCCTACAAGGCAAAATATTGCGGCCCTTCCATTGTGGTGCATTAAGTGTCTGAATTATATCAATTAATTGAAACTCACGGCCATAGAAAATCAACAAATATGTCATTCCATTTTCTTCCATTTTCAAATATAAGAGCGATTGCCAATGGTGAGAAGGAACCAAAAAAAACAAAAACTCTCGCCATATTGTGCCCAGCCAGTCAGCATTTTAAATGAAATATTCAACCAATAGTCAATGTCAACCCATCACTTTCCACTCTGTAGTCCAAGGCTGTAGCTCAACCCTGACTGTGATACTGGATAATCAATGTCTAGTAAAATTGTGAAAATTTAAATTCCACGTATGTGTATATAAACACATGTTCATGCATGGCACAGTTACCTTCTCAGAACTGCAGTTTATAAACACTGTTACATGCCAGCATTAATCAGATGTAATAAAAAATTGTATTGCCCTCTTACTTTTGTCAGGCACAAAGTCACTAAACAAAACACAGTCCTGGAAGTGGGCGTAGGAAGGCAAAACTCCAACAGAACAAGTGGTGCTTTGTCCAGCAAGGTTAGAGAAACAAAGACTAGACAGAAATGCACTGCAAGTGAGGATAAGTTTCCCTGAATGCTGTTCCCACAACTCACTCTTATGGTGTCATAATGAGGTTACCATTATTGACAACACAGCAAGTTGGGACCAATTTGTCATATGAAAGGACAAACCAACAACTCAAGGTCATCTCAGTCAGCCTGTGATATAAAGACAGGAAGACAGAAGAACAGTATATCTATACTTCTTCTCTGTGTCCCTGCTACAGCACTGCAGTTAAGGCATTTTTCTCTGGGAGAAAAGCTTTGTGTTTGTGCAGTCCAGGTAATGGGGCTTCCTGACTTGGGAGATTCGATTTAGGAAAAAAAATGAAGCAAAACAAAACGTGATGATTGTATTATATTACCTGGAAGTAAACGCAATGGGCTATGCTGTTTACTAGAATCAACAACAATAAATAAAAATCAATTTATAAATGTTACTGTAATGCTTGGGAGAAGCATGACAGTACAACAGTCCATGTTCTTTTAAAAGTTTTACTCCAACAAGGAACATGGCAGAGTTATATGATGATCTATGTACATTTGTCTGTGCACAACATTACTCAAAAATGGACTAATGAATTTGGATGAAATTTTCAGGGAAGGTCAGAAATGACACAAGGACCACCTGATTAGATTTTGTCAGTAACATGTTGTAGTCTGGATCCATGGATTTGTTAAGGATCTCTGTATCATTGCCAGATAGCGGCACGGCGTCACTGTAACTATGACAACAAGTGAACACTACATCAGCTGCCTGCTGATGATCACATGATTGTGATCTACTACAAATCACCGCTGTGGAATTATCGGAATTTATCCTTTGGAAATGATACAAGAAACAGTTCATTAAATTGTGGGGTTGTTTGAGTCTCATCAATTCCAACCGCCTGCTTCATATTTAGGTCACGTGATTCAGTATCTGTACACAGCGTACAGATGCATAACACACACCTGTGCTCATTTCAGGTCATTTTTTTGTGGGTACATCTATATTAAATGACCACATTCGATGTTGCCGTTTTTTCATACTTTTTCTCAAAGACTGCTTTTTGCAGTACATTTTTCAAACTTACTGAATTATGGGTCTTAATTGCTAATGAACTGTCATGTAGTAGATCACTTCAATGGGTATTAAATTGCATTAATGTGCATCAATATTAGTCACTTCAATTTTCAAAGATTTTTCCTTGCTCATAATCAGTCTGCCACTACTACAGTAGTGTACCCTCGAGATGAGCGCATCTTTGATTGCAATAAAGAAAATTACAGATTATGCCAATAAAACACATTTTGCGCCAGTACATTAAATGTTGCAGTGTGCTTTATGTTCAGAGCGACAGATGACCCAAACACAGGCTGATGAAGCAGGCACAAACAATTCTGTGATTATTATTTTTTTCAATGTCTTCTGTTTTGCATATTTCTCACACCTTAAATGTTCCAGATCATCAATCTGTCATGCCCTCCATCTCCTCTGCTGGCAGTTCCCCTCCTCTTCCCTTCCCCTGTGGGCTAAATGTGCTTTGTGTGTGTGCTTTTCTCCTCATAG